>NW_007726301.1:630583-635609 GCF_000696425.1 Galeopterus variegatus | reverse complement strand
TATATACCCAATAGTGGGATTGCTGGATTGTATGGTAGTTCCATCTGTAGTTCTTTGAGAAACCTCCAAATTGTTTTCCAAAGTGGTTGTACTAATTTACATTCCCACCAACAGTGCAGTAGTGTTCCCTTCTCTCCACACCCTTACCAGCATTTTTTATTCGCCATCTTTTTGATCATAGCCAGTCTAACTGGAGTGAGGTGGTACCTCGATGTGGTTTTAATTTGCATTTCCCTGATGACTAGTGATGTTGAGCATTTTTTCATGTATCTGTTGGCCATTTGTATGTCTTCCTTTGAAAAATGTCTATTCAGCTCCTTTGCCCATTTTTTAATTGGGTCATTTATTTTTTTACTGTATAATTGCTTCTGTTCTATGTATATTCTGGATATTAGTCCCTTGTCGGATGCATAGTTGGCAAAAATTTTCTCCCACTCTGTAGGCTGTCTTTTCACTCTGTTGATTGTTTCTTTTGCTGTGCAGAGACTTTTTAGTTTGATGTAGTCCCATTTGTTTATTTTTTCTTTTGCTGCTTGTGCTTTTGGGTTCATGTTCATAAAGACTGTGCCCAGACCTTACTGCTGAAGTGTTTCACCTATACTTTCCCTGGGAATTTTACAGTTTCGGATTTTATACCTAGGTCTTTAATCCATTTTGAGTTGATTTTAGTGTATGTTGAGAGATGCATATCAAGTTTCATCCTTCTGCACATGGATATCCAGTCTTCCCAGCACCACTTGTTGAAGAGGCAGTCCTTTCCCCAATGTAGATTTTTGTTGCCTTTGTCTAATATCAGAAGGCTATAAGCCTGAGGCATGATTTCTGGATTCTCAATTCTACTCCACTGGTCTGAATGTCTATTTTTATACCAGTACCATGCTGTTTTGGTTACAACAGCTTTGTAGTATAATTTCAAATCAGGCAGAGTTATGCCTCCGGCTTTGTTTTTTTGTTTGTTTGTTTGTTTTTTGCTTAGGATTGCTTTGTCTATTTGCGGTCTTTCATTTTTCCATATGAAAGGTAAGATGTTTTTTCCATTTCTGTGAAGACTGTCATTGGTATTTTGATGGGGTTTGCATTGAATCTGTAGATCACTTTGGGTGGAATAGACATTTTCACGATGTTAATTCTTCCGATCCAAGAGCATGGAATATCTTTCCACCTTTTTGTGTCTTCTTTAATTTCTTTCAGAAGTGGTTTGTAATTCTCATTGTAGAGGTCTTTAACCTCCTTGGTTAAATTGATCCCTAGGTGTCGTTATTTTTTTGGCGACAATTGTAAATGGGCTTACTTTCTTTATTTCTCTTTCTGTTAATTCATTATTTGAGTATATAAATGCTACTGATTTCTGGGCATTTATTTGTATCCTGCAATGTTACTGAAGTTATTAACCAGCTCTAGGAGTTTTTTGAGAGTTTTTAGGTTTTTCTATATATAGTATCAGATTGACTTCATCTTCTCCAATCTGGATTCCCTTTATTTCTTTCTCTTGCCTGATTGTTCTAGCTAGTACCTCCAGTACTATGTTGAATAGAAGTGGTGAGAGTGGACATCCTTGTCTTGTTCCTGTCCTTAAGGGGAAGGCCTTCAATTTTTCCCCATTCAGAATAATGCTGGTGGTGGGCTTGTCATAAATGGCTTTTATTGTGTTGAGATACTTTCCTTCTATACCTAATTTATTGAGAATCTTTATCATGAAGAGATGTTGAATTTTGTCAAATGCTTTTTCAGCATATATTGAGATGATCATATGGTCTTTGTTCTTGGGCTTGTTGATGTGATGTATCACATTTATTGACTTTTGTATGTTGAACCATCCTTGCATCCCTGGGATGAATCCCACTTGATCATAGTATATAATTTTTTTTAATATGTTGCTATATTCTAATTGCTAATATTTTTTTGAGGATTTTAGCATCTAAGTTCATTAAAGATATTGGCCTGTAATTTTCTTTTTTTGTTGTGTCTTTATCTGGTTTTGGTATCAGAGTTATGTTGGCCTCATAGAATGAGTTTGGGAGAGTAGCATCTGTTTCAATTGTTTGGAACAGTTTTATGAGAATTGGTATTAACTCCTCTTTAAAAGTTTGATAGAATTCAGCTGTAAAGCCATCCAGACCCGGGGGTTTTTTTGTTTTTGGAAGATTGCTAATTAGTGCTTCAATCTCCTTGCTTGTTATTGGTCTGTTCAGGTTTTCTAACCTTTCTTGGTTCAGTCTTTGTAATTAATATGTGTCTAGAAACTTATCCATATCTTCCAGATTTTCAAATTTGTTGTCATACAGTTGTTTGTAATAGTCTCTAATGATTCTTTGTACTTCTGTGGTGTCAGTTGTAATGTCTCCCTTTTCATTTCTGATTTTTGTTATTTGGATCTTCTCTCTCCTTTATTTTTGTTAATCTAGCTAATGGTTTGTCTATTTTGTTTATCTTCTCAAAAAACTTTTAGTTTTGTTGATCTTTTCTATTGTTTTTTGGATCTCTATTTCATTTAGTTCTGCTCTGATCTTAATAATTTCTTTCCATCTACTGCCTTTCAGTTTGGATTATAGTTGTTTTTCAAGTTCTTTGAGGTGTAGTGTTAGGTTGTTTACTTCGAGTCTTTCCATTTTTTTGATATAAGCATTTACTGCAATAAATTTCCCTCTTAGTCCTGCTTTTGCAGTATCACAAGTTGTAGTATGATGTATCTTTATTTTCATTAGTTTCTAGCAATTTTTTGATTTCCTGTTTAATTTCTTCTTGGACCCATAGGTCATTAGGGAGCCTATTATTTATTTTCCCTGTAGTTGTATATCTTCCAGTGATTTGCTTATTGTTTATCTCCAGTTTTAGTCCATTGTGGTCTTAAAAGATTGTTGGAATGATTTCAATTTTTTAAAATTTTCTGAGACTAGATTTGTGACCTAATATGTGGTCTATCCTGGGGAATGTACCATGAGCTGATGAGAAGAAAGTGTATTCTTTAGCTGTTGGGTGAAATACTCTGTATATATCTGCCTAGTCCAGTTTGTCTAGGGTGTAGATTAAATCCTGTGTCTCTTTGTTCACTTGTTGCCTGGAAATCCTGTCCCATCCTGAGAGAGGGGTATTCAAATCACCCACTATTAATGTATTAGGACTCTACTTCTTTAGGTCTAATAATGTTTGCTTGATATATCTGTGTGCTCCAGTATTGGGTGCATACATGTTTATGATTGCTATGTCTTCTAGCTGGATAGTTCCCTTTATCATTATATAATTGCCTTCTTTGTCTTTTTTAATGTTTTTTGGTTTAAAGTCTATTTTGTCTGATATAAGAATAGCTACTCCTGCTGGTTTTTGGTTTCCATTTCCATGGTATATCTTTTTCCATCCCTTCACTTTTAGTCTATGAGTGTCTTTACAGGTGAGGTGGGTCTCTTGAAGACAGCATATACTTGGGTCTATCTTTTTAACCAGTCAGTGAGTCTGTGTCTTTTGAATGGGGAGTTTAGTCCATTCACATTTAGAGTAGTTATTGAGGAGTGTTGTTTAATTCCTGTCATTTAATTGCTAATTAGGTGGTTTAAATATATTTTGATCATTATTTCCCCTTTTATTCCTCTTCTCCAATGTGAGTTGGGGATTTAAGGCAGAATGGTTTAGCTTCTTTCTCTTTCTTGCTGGCATTTTTGTTTTAACTGTGGGGTTTGCTCTTTCTTGTGTATTCATGATGATGGTTACCATTATTCAGAATCCAGATGAATGACTCCCCTGAGAATTTCTTGCAGGTCTGGTCGTGTGGTGGTGAACTCCCACAACTTTTGTTTGGCTGGGAAATATACTATTTCTCCCTTATTTCTGAAGGAGAGCCTTGCTGGGTAAAGAATTCTTGGCTGGCAGTTTTTTTCGTTCCACTTTCTTCTGGCTGTAGGGTTTCAGTTGAGAAGTCTGCTATTAGTTTGATGGGGGTTCCCCTATAAGTGACCTGATGCTTTTCTCTTGCTGCTTGTAGAATTCTCTCTTTGTCTTTGAGCTTTGTGAATTTAACTGTAATATGTCTTATGGAGGATCTTTCTGGGTTGAATCTGTTTGGGGATCTTTGAGCTTCCTGGATCTGAAGGTCTGTATTTTGCCATATACCTGGGAAGCTTTCTGTTACTATTTCCTTGAGTAGGTTTTTGATACCTTTTCCCTTCTTCTGCCCTTCAGGAACACCCACAATTCGAATGTTAGAGCGCTTAAGATTATCTGCTATCTCTCTTAGGTTTTCCTCATTATTTTAAATTCTTTTTTCCTTTTTATTTTGTCTGCCTGAGTTATTTCAAAAAGACCATCTTCAAGTTCTGAAATTTTTTCTTCTGCTTGCTCTACCCTGCTGCTCAAGGTCTTAGTCATGTTTTTTATTTCATTGAGTGTGTCTTTCATTTCTAGAAGTTCTGCTACACTCTTTTTTATGGTATTAATCTCTTTGTAGATTTTCTCCTTCATATTCTGGATAATTTTTCTTGTTTCATTGTGTTCTCTAATTGAGTCTTTCTTTATTTCTTCAGGTTTTCTTAAGAGCATTACTCAAAATTCTTTTTCAGACATTTCAAGGATTCCTTGTTCCATGGAGTCTGACTTTGGGGCATTACTGTATCCTTTCAGTGGTCTCATTTCTTCTTTAGTATTTGTACTTCTAGTGTTTTTTCGCTGATGCTTGGTCATTTGGTAGGGGGTTTGCTTCTTCTATTACACTGAGGTAGGCTGTGGAGTGGCCTTGGTTGCTACTGTGGGTGGTGAACTGTCTTACTTGACAGTAGGTGTGGTGGTGGTTATGTTAAACCAACTTGGTTCCCATTCTAGACTCTGGTCATAGAATGAGCCCATAATGTGGGGAGTTCTGCTGGGCCAAACTTGGTGGGCTGGATCCATAGGCTGGTGCTCCCCCCTGGGTCTGAAGTGGGATAAGGGACCAGGTGGAGCCGTGTGGTTCTGCTGGCTGGCTGGCACCAGTGGGCTCACCTGTGCAGTGCTGGTTTGTGGCAGCAGGGTGGGGTCTGGAGCCCCCCCCCCCCCCCCC
>NW_007726301.1:575642-630373 GCF_000696425.1 Galeopterus variegatus | reverse complement strand
GGGGGGGGGGGGGGGACCCCCCCCCCCCCCGCCTGGGTCCAAGGCATGGGGTGGGGAGGCCACGTGGAGCCACATGGCTCTGCTGGCTGGCTGGCTGGCTGGCACTGACCCCAAAAGATTTAAAATGTAAATAAAAAGTTATATACAATTCCATGGTGACAAGATGAGAAATTGATTAATTTCTTGGAAAATACAAATAAAACTAACTTAGGAAGGCAAATAAAATTCATAGTAATATGAGTACTAACCCAATCATTATGGAAATTGAGATTAGTATTTTGAACATTCTCAGAATAAATTTAAACTCCTTGATCTCACCAATTTTCCATTTTCAGTCAATCACCAAATTGTGCTGATTCTACTTTCTAAATTTCTGTCCAATACTCCCCTTCCCTACAGAGAGTTCGGCTCTCATCTCTCCAAACACAGCACCCTAGAAAAGGGCCTGGAATTACAGACAGAGTTGAAAAATGTTTGCCGAAAGTTTGAAAGAACTTCATGATGAAGCTCTCATGAATCAATTATTCAAAATAGGTTAATAATATTAGTCCTCCAGCTTGGTGAATTTAATTAGTAAATGCATACCACTGTAGAATTCTCTGTCTAATAGAGATTTTTAAAAAAGAAGGACATTAATGTGTCTATCTCACTATAGGCCAAAGAATCCTTAAAATGCACTAACCAAAGAAGACAGGTAGAGTATTCTCTAAGGGGTCATCAGGGTCCAAAATGTCCTCATTTCCTGAGCTAGGCTATATGTACAAGTGCTTTGAGGTAATAGAGGGCTTCTTCTATTTTGCTTCTTCTGTATTCTCCAGGGTACCTTAACTGTGCATGGTATATGTAAAGCATTCCATGCCCCTCTAAATGTGTGTTAGATTATATCCCCTCTGCCCTACTTACAGTGATTACTTTAGCAATTTTTCTTCTCTTTAACTTCTTCAGATTTTTGCACACTCTCTGGATTATTCCCATGAACATACTAGCATGATGTTATCTCTCTAATCTGTAAACACATATACATGCACACATGTACATACAACTTTCTCTTGCCCCTTATTTCACTTTCCCACTAGCAACTAACTTAAGTCTTTGACCTTCAGAGCCCAGCAGCTTGAGGCCAGTGACTGAACTCAACAGAGTGGCTTAGAGCCAGAGAAAGTCTCTCTTTTGTTACTCTTGCCTCAAACTCAGAGAGGGATGATGGTAGACCCAGAGTTGTAGGTTGACTCCACAAGGCCCTATCTCACATGTATGGTGCATGCATGGTGCCCAAGAGTTGTCTTTCCTTTAGCTGTCACAACTGTCCTAACTCCACACTCAGGACAGCCTAATCTGCAAGTCCTCCCCCCTACCAAAAGAACCACGTTGATGCTCTCCCACCTCTACCCTGTGTGGCATACCTGTAGGTACCCAAATTTGACTGAACACCAGCTCTTACCTGCTGGATGGATAAATCCAACCCACAAAATTCAACTCATTCTTTAGTGAATTCCTAGCAATGGGAGTCCCTAGTACTTTGTATCTTCCATAGCATTTTATTAATATTTCCACTGAGAAGGTAGTTTTAGCTCTGCACATGTGCGTTTCCCTACTAGATCTGTACCTATTAAGGGCAAAACTTTCTTGTATCTTTGCATCCTTAGTAATAGCTTCATACTTTACCCAGGAAAAATTCAATAAATGTTTTTTTTTTTTTAGTTGAATGCCACTGAACAAGTTACAGGAGTAGAATTTAAATATAAGATTTTCTTACTGTTCTCTGATAAATAAGCTGATCTATAGAAAATATTTAGAGCCTCCTTCTAATCATATTGAAGTCATTGAAAATATAATTGCTATTTTTTATATGCATAGACAATTGTATTCTTTCAGAAAAGAGCCAAGGATTATTTTTGAACAGTGAGAGGCCTTTGATTTCCTAGGTTATCTGGGTGTGTGTGTCCATGTATCTAAGAGGTAGTGCTATTTGTAGCTTCCTTTATGATTAAAGGAAGGTCAGTTTCAATTGACTTAGCAGCCTATTCCATAAGCAATGCTCCTCTTCTCTGAAAATTACCTTCTGAATGGAAAAAAGAGAGTAACAGAAAAGTGGGAAACATGTCCTCAGTACATTAAGGGATTAACACACTTCATTCCCATTATGTGCTTGGCAAATTTGTAGATGCAGGTCTTGGAAGGAATTAATAACAGAATTGCTTGTCATGTTTTTCAGCCTACATGGATATCATCACAATTTTAGAATCTACAGACTGTTTTCAAAACAGCACATCTTGAATGATATTTACTCTTACTGGAAATATTTAACTTAGGAATCTGCACTGTATTGCTCCAAAATTCTTTGCATTCTAGAAAGGCTGGGAGGTCTCTGGAACTATGTTTCCCTCTGCTTCCATCACAAGGTATGTGCTAATTGCCCACTCAATCTAATCATGTGCTCTTTTGTTATTAAAAATTAAATTGTTAAAGATACAAATCTGACATCTTCATCTATATCACTCACTGACTTCTTCCCTATTTTTCAAATCTGTGGTCATTGCCCATTTTTATAACCAAATTGAGAACATGCATGTCTGACTTAACTATCACAAACTGGAACTGTTCTTTACCTAAATCTCCACAAGATCCTGGTTTTCTTACTGCCATTTATTAAAACTACACTTGGCTCTCTTTATTTCTTAATCTCCAAGTTTCAAATGGAGGACCTGTGAATTCAGAGCCCACACTCAGGATTGCTCAAAGAAAAAATGAGCACTATATGCATTTGCCAAGTTGTCCTGACTTCAGTTCAGCGGGGCCAGTAACTCTCTGTCAACAAACCAAGCTTATGAAAAGCCCAGCACGTATTTCCAGGGGGATCTGGCTTGAGTTTAGGCTGTCAGATTGATTGGGAGATTTCTAACTGGTTGTAAAGAACAATTTGTTGAAAGATAGTGTTCATGTCATTTATGGTTTCCCAAACTCAGAGTTACGAGGAAACTTCCTTATTAGGAACAAATCAAAACCACACGATTCACAGAGACAGAAGGAAAAGCCCTACAAAGAGGCATATTGCTTTAGTAGATATTTAAAGACAACATGTAGGAAACAAAAGACATAGATTAAACAGGACGTGGAACCCTTCACATAATCAAAAGAGCAGCTGAATGAAAACCAGAAGACTCAGGATCTGGACCTGGCTCTGGGTGTAGGTTCTGATGAGCACATATGAGAGCTGCCAGGCCCTGCCTCAATTCCTGCCTCTGCAGTTAGCATCCCTCAGTCCGCTAGTGCTTTGACCCTCAAAATTTTGGACATGGGCCCACCCTAGCAGAATATGTGATAGGGGGGTGGTTAATAAATGCATATTCCTGGGACCAACCATAGATCCACTGAATCAGAATCCTTAAGAATGGAGCCTCAGAATCTTCATTTTTATAAATACTCCTAGTGACTCCTGTTCACAGTAAATACTGAGAACCACTACTCTGGGGCAAATCCTGATTTTAGACAGGAATTCAGATCTAGGGGACAAAACCCAAGACCCTGGGAATCAGCATCAAGTCATCCTTGTTGATATTTGGACCCTGACTAAGTGCCCTGAGTCTGACAAGAAGGGTTCTGCCTTTGCGTTAGATATGGTTTCCATCTTATGTCACAGCTGGGATTTCACCTTATTTCTCCCTGACTTCCTGCCTGCAACCTCTAAAATTCTGGTCCCCTTCATGAAGGTCAGTCCTCCAACTCCCTGCCTGGGAGTCTGTCCCTGAACTCTTCTGTAGCAGGAATCTGGCTGACTAATGACTGGTTTCTCTGATGCTACCTGCCTGTCCTGCCTGGAACTGGAATCACTGTTGCTGCGTGCCACCCACCTATTGGACTCACCAGTGTGTTTTGCTCCTTCCCCCAATCAAGACGACCACCTGTTGCTTATCACCAGAGGCTTCAGACACCATAAGCTGGATGAGCTTTTCTCTTCACCTGGCTTGGTGCTCCCAGGGCCTCCATAACACTAACTCATGGCTCGAGTTTTTTCTGCGTCTTCATCCTGTTACGGTTATACTTCTAGCCATGTAAGCTACAGTCTAAAGCAACTTCCAGCTACAGAGTTCTGTAATACTCTGATGTAAGGTCCTCAAAAACACATAGAGATGTGTAACAGGAAAGAGATTTATTAATGAATTCTCCCACCTTCCTCCAGGGTGGCAGAGACAAGGCCACTGGAAATGTAAAGATAAACAAAGAGAAAAAAAGCCACATAAACCAGAGCCTCAGGGAGTTGGGGTAGAGACTTAAAAGTAGGGTGGCCAACTGTCCCAGTTTGAAGAGGTTCCTGGGATGTGGGATTGATAATATTCCAACTGAAAAAATCCCTAGCAAACCGGGATGAGTTGGTTACTCTAGAACTTGCAATTGTTTGGAGTTTTGCTGAATCAAAAATTCAGGATGTGAAAGAATTGTACAGAAAGGGGAAGGGAAATAGATTTTCCTTAACATATTTTATGAAAATATCAGAATTCCTTTTAATTATTCTTGACTATTGAGCTGTACTTTGTTCAGTGTAACTTTGTCCAGAGACTGGACATGTGCCCCAAGCTTTTGTGCTAGTTACATAATTATTAATGAAAGGGCTGGCCCGGTGGCGCACTGGAGAGTGCGCTGCTTGGGGTTGCAGCGGCGCTCCCGCCGAGGGTTTGGATCCCATGTGGAGACCAGTTCCCGCTCACTGGCTGAGCGCAGTGCGGGTGCAGCACCAAGGGTTGCAATCCCGTTACCGGTCAGTAAAAAAGACAAAAAGGAAAAAAAAAATAATTGTTATTATTATTATTAATGAAAGCAAACACTTTATTGTCAGTGATATTGTTAAACACTTATTGCATATGTGTTGTGGTTTTTTTTTTTCAGCTAAATATTCCAGGTGGGTGGAAACACTAAGGCATTTTAGATGTTAGGAAACTACCCCGGACATTCCAGCAGCTCAAGTGTAGGTTAACCCTAGGGTCAACATGGAAAGGAAAGGGCCCCATTGTCAGGTTGGGTATGATGCTCTATAACATCAGAATTTTCAGTTTGATCCACCTTTTATAAAGTCAGCATTTATAGAGTGCTTCCTCTGTGTCAGGCACTGTATACACACTGTATATCTCTTTCAATCTTCAGTACCATCTTATGAAGTAGTTATTGTAGGTTTAATTTTACAGATGAGGAAAGAGAGGGAAACAAAGTAACTTGGCAAGGTTACAAGGATCGCAAATGGTAAAGCCAAGATTAAACCCAGGCAATCTGGCTTTATCCATTTAATTACCTCAATTCTGTACTGCTGTGCATATGGACAGCAAGAATGGTAAACCTGCAGCAAAACTTAGCAGCTATTTAGTTAGCCTAAACTTCTCCTTATACTAATACTAAACCAAAGCCCTAGAGATTATAAGAAATTTGGGAAGACAGTATGTGTCCCAGAAGGAATAAGGTAGATACAAACAACCTGGGTTTGATCCCTAACTTTGCCACCTCTTAATTGTGTCATTTGTGCAGATTACTTAATCTCTCTAAACCTCAATTTCCTCATCTATAAAATGAGGGTAATAATATCAATGTATCAACTACATCTCAGGATTAAATAAGGCAATGCATGTAAAGCATTTAGTAGAGTTTTTTGCATGTAATAAAGAATCAATAGATGGAATTGCTGCTAGGTTTATTAATGATAATAATAATAATGCTACAAATAACTAGTAGTCACTGCCACTACTAATACTAGTACTTCCTCCTCCTAATTATCATAACCATCACCATCATACCAAAACATACAGCAGGAGATTGCAGAAGCAGTCTTAAAATCTGGTTGCCTAACTTACCATGATGACATATTTTCTTCCCTGTTATAGAAACAACATTAAAACTTCAACCTGAAAAAGCATTTAATAAAGACCCTTGGCATCCAGGTTATTTGTAATGTGGCCACAAAATTTCAGATAAGAATGTACAAAAATTTAAATGGCATAGAGCACAAAGAAGCAAATTCAATGCCACGGAATCTTGTGCACTAATAATGTTTCTTTAGAATATTTTCCAAGTAAAACATAGAACAAGTACACATACTGGCTTTTGGCTTTATTCTTTATTTCTTTTGGCTTCTGTATGTGCATCATGAATACATAAAAAATGGTCAATCCTTCTGGATTTTGTAGCATGGATTCGAGAGTGAAGAGCAGAGGGTCCACAAGCTAGCGCAACAGAGGTCTAACTTCATGCAGTTCTAGTTCTGTAAAAGTCAACAAAATGACAGACCTGTAGTGATTCAGCTCTCTGAGTACTGCTGCAGCCTTGCAGGAAGCCATCTTGCCTTTCTTCTCCCTCATTCAACATAATGAAATGTCATTAACATATGATCAGATGTATAAACATTCCCAATAAGTGGTACATGGACAAACAGTTTACAACACACTCTTTGTCATACACAAACCATCCCACATAGCCATTTTTATTACATACACTGTCAGTGAGAAAAATTAGAAAAATAAACAAGCTAAAATAAGAAAATTAAAATCATCTAGAATCCTATAATATTAAATAACTATTGTTAGTATTTGTTTATATTTTTTGACTTTTTCTAGGCATATAAAAACTCATACATAGGTAAATATATACAATTTTAATGGATTATGCTCTAATCCTTTTTTGCATGGCAAAATATAATAAATATCTTCCACACACATTATATATAATAATTATATTTTATATCATGGTTTTAAATAGTTGCCTGCCATTCCATTATGTAAGTATACCATAAATTACTAGTCAGTTTGCTGTTAGTGGACAGTAGGGATGCTTCCAATTCTTTTGCTGTTATAAACAACTCATTTTTATAAACATCCTTGTTTATACACCTTGGTACACTTGTGTAAGTATTTCCTTAGAAATAACTCCTAGAAATGAAACTACCAAATCAGAGACTGCATATTTTTAAGGCTTAATACATACTTTGTATAAATAATACATGTGTGTTTGCAATATGCATACATTCATATTGCCATGCTTATCCACAGAACCAGTGTACCAACTTGCACTGTCAACAGTGGGTACAAACCAGCCTGCCCCACTGCCCATTATGGCTTAGTGAGCCAGCAGTTTGCCTGAGTAGTCAAGGCTTCCAACAGATAAAGTCTATGAAGACCCTCTCACTAGCGCCACCTTTATGACACAGGGAAGGACACATGTGTTGGCTAACAGCTGCTGATAATACTCATGTGTACTGTGATATCACTGGTCAGAAAGGAAAACATCTTCCAAAAATAAGAAGGCAATTGAGAACTGCTGGATACTCTCAGAGACAAAGTTCTGATTTTTAAATACATGTCTATTTTGCCTTAAATGGGTCAAAAAGTGGGGGGGGGGAGCGCCTGGGCACATTTGGCAAGTAAGAACACTTTTCTCTGAAAAAAAAAATTGAAAAAAGAAAGAGGTAAGGGAATCATTACAGACTTGCAAAACTGCTGCAAATTTCCTAGCTAGTTAGAGTAGAATATTAGAATGCCCAAAAGGCAAAGCAAAACAAAACAACCCACTTGCTCCTGTGCCAGGGTAATATTTTAAATCATTTCCTACCAGAAGATTTAAAAACTGAAACCTGAATGTCTTCATGAGTATAAGCAAGGGCAAAGCAACAGAATGAGCTAGAACTCCCTTTCCTCCCTATTGCTGGCTTTGCACCGAGGGCAGCTACTGCCTGCATCTAACTAAGCTGCTCTATCTTCTCCTGGAGCCCACAGAGCAGAAAGGGAAGACTCAGAGAAGTCAGAGCTGAGGAGACACCAGACACGTGTGCACCAGGAGTGAGAATGTAGGTGGGGAGGAGGCAATGAAGTGCGATCCACACTCAGGGCGAACTAATAAGCAAAGTCCTGCCATGAAAAGGCGTTTCTTAATTATTTTACAAAGAGTAGCCTGGTGTTTATTGCAGGCTTTACCCCTAGTAACACATTCAAGCCTATGACAAATTATCCCCATTTTCCAATGGGGAAACCAAGGCATGCTAAGATTTTTTTTACCCAAGATAATACAGCTCACAAATGGAAGAGCTGAGAGGGAGCCTGGTTCTAAAAATCCACACTCTTAGCCACAATCGTATCCCATCCTTAGGGCACAGTTACAGGCTTGAAGACTAAGGTTCAAAACCCAGGGCACCTTCCTATTAGAAGCTCTAAGTGAGTCCTTTAATTTCTCTAAGCCTAGATTCCTCCTTAGTAAAATAGGAGAAATCCAGACATCAGCTCTGTCCTTATCCTTCCCTCTAACCTGTGACTCACACCCACCTAGATGCAGAACTCAGCACAGCTTTAAGTTTCCCATTCCACCTTGTTTCTACCAAATTTCAATCTGAATTTTTATTCACTACCCAAGTGTTTCTTAATCACATTAAAGCATGATCATTATTCCCCTAGAGAATTCTTTGATGTAAAAGCACTTGAGCAATAAATCTTGTTTTCTAAAGATTTTGTAGGTGACACAGAGGAGAGAGGAGAAATACATCACATACTACAGAGAAAATTACTTAAAAATTCCTCATAAATGTTCCCATTGGTCCCTTAGCTCTACATTGCCAACTATGGGAAGGTATTTTCAATCCCATTTCCTTCTTTCAGTTCCCAGAATTGATAACTGTCTTCTCTTCTCAATTTTTCCCTGAGCATCTTAAAGTCTCACCTCTTTCTTGTAAGTTGTAAATAACTTATTTATTTATAAATAACTTAACAACTATGATGCTCCAATGAGATGATGGATTTGAGGTTCTTCATAAAAATGAAGTGATGCATTGATAGAAGGTATCTCCTGAAAGATGGTACAAACTGCATCCCTGAAACATTGACTTATGTAGCTTATTACTGACAGGTCCCCAATGAGTTATTAGAGGAGGGTGTTTCTACACACTGGTGAGTGATACCGGGTTAACGCTCTCCCACAAACCATGCCTTCCTTGGCAGTTCCCTCAGAGCAAATATCAAGCTGATTACAGAAATATCTAAATCTGCTTTCAAGCTCCTCTCTCTCAAAAATGCAAACACCTCTCTTCCCCACAATTTTTTATTCAATCCTACTGGTCATCCTCTTACCGTCTTCTTTTACTCTAAAAATTTTTCATTTTTTTCCCCTCAAAATCTAGTTCCTCCTTCTCATCTGGAAATCCGGAGTCCCTCTCACTCCAATGCTGCGATGAAATGTTGAGGACAACAATGTCTTGTAAATCCACACAGAGCTCCCTGTTGTGAAACGCAATGTTCAAATCATTTTCATCTCTGGCCCTCCTGACTGAATTTGACGTTTTCAAGGAAACCTGGGGAACAGTTTCAAATAAGAGGTATCCTATCCCACTGCTGGGAATATATCCAAAGGAATGGAAATCATCAAGTCGAAGGTATACCTGTTCCCCAAATGTCATAGGAATTTTAATGGGGATTGCATTAAATGGTTTGGAGGTTCCTTAAACAGCTGAAGATAGATCTACCATACGACGCAGCTATCCCACTGCTGGGAATATATCCAAAGGAATGGAAATCATCAAGTCGAAGGTTTACTTGTTTCCCAATGTTCATTGCAGCACTCTTCACAATAGCCAAGAGCTGGAATCAGCCCAAATGTCCATCATCGGATGAGTGGATATGGAAAATGTGGTATATCTACACAATGGAATACTACTCAGCTATAAAAATGAATGAAATACTGCCATTTGCAACAACATGGATGGACCTTGAGAGAATAATATTAAGTGAAACGAGTCAGGCAGTGAAAAAGAAATACCACATGTTTTCACTTACTGGAGGGAGCTAAAGGTGAATGAATCAATTCACACACATACATATACATACACACACACACACACACAAAACAAACAAACAAACAAACAAACAACAACAACAAAAACAAAAAAATCGGGGGGGGGGAGATATAACAACCACAATTATTTTTTTTTTTTTTGAAGTTCTTACAACAAGCAAATGGAGGGGACACACTTGGATGGGAGGGGGGAGAGGGAGGAGGGAGGGAGGTTTCGGTGATGGGACATAATAATCAACCACATTGTATATTGACAAAATAAAAATAAAAATAAAATTAAAAAAAAAACAAATAAGAGGTATCCTACTTAAAGGTAGATAATATGGATCAATTTGTCCAATAGTGTTTTTTAAAGAAGTTATAAAAGAAATATATTCTAACTACCTGCTTTGCCTACTTATGCAGCATTTTGACACAAAAGTTAGTCTGTGGAAAATTCCTGCAAATCATACAGCTCATATACGAAAGAAATTTGATAGAAGTCTTCTGAAATTTGACAGCAACACTAAAAATTTATGTAGTATTGCCAATAACGAGTTACAAAGCTGAAACAAATGTTTCTACATTACTAGTAGTAAATAAATTTTAATCAACCAAATTAGAGAAAAGACTGAATTGTCTTTTCATTCCCTCTATGGAAAATATTACAAAATTATTGTTTTATGCAGAAGTGATAAAAAAGAATGTAGCCAAAAAAGGTAGGGAGAAAAGGTGATACGGAATTGTGCAAGGCAGTGTGTCCGTAAAAGCATTCTTATTTTTCTGGATTTTAAGATGTGTGTTGCATTTCTCTGATTTTATTAATTTGTAACTTCTTGTGATTTATTGTTTGTAATAAATATTTACTTTTCATATATTTTTTATTTATAATTTTGAATTCTTTTTTTAAGGAGAATATCAAAATATTCCATAAGTGTCAAGTCCTCTAAACCTGCATCCTATTAATTATACACTCGTTCCTTTATCACAGAAATGGACTATTAAATCAAATGCTTTTCTGGATAACAAAAATGAGGTGTTATTAAGATCCTGTGAAATGACAGTACTCCTCTCTTGCTTCTCCCATCTTCCTGGACTCCCACTGTTTCTCTCTCTCTCTAAGTATAGTCACAACTATGTTACAGGCAGAGAATATAAAGACATATACATATACAATAAGATCAGAACCCTACGAGGGGAGGAACACATGTGAGTAAGGATCATGCAATAACTTGGTAAGTGCTCTAAATGCATTAAGAGCAAAGCATCCTCACAGTGCAGATGGAGAGAGAGAGATTCTACCTTAGAAATTCAGGAAAAATGTCATCATAAAGGTGAGAGCTGAACTGGGCATGAAAGAGTGAAAGGAAGTGTGCCTGGCAGGGGAGGAAGACAGCAGCCCCATGGTGAACGTTGCAGTTTCATTTGCCTGAGCAGAGCATCAATTTTATTCTAAAGAACATAGCCCGGTATGCTGCGCTGGCATACAAAGAACAAACAATAAAAACAAGCCACTTCCAAAACAGGAAGAATCACAAGTTTCTCAATAACTAGAGAATGATAAGCTCATACGTCACATCCTCTAATATACCAATCATTTCCGTACCCTGAAAATTGCGGGCTCAAGCTTTGGTACCAAAGAAGTCTGGACAGTGAATCTTCCAACATTTTTTCTCTGTGTCACCTGGGACACTTGCGTAATTCCTCTAAACCTCAGTTTCTACATCTGTAAAATGATCATATTACTATTTATATCAATAATTTATCATGAGGATTGTATCAATTAGACATGGCATTAAAAATGCTGAGCAAATGTTATCTGTTACCATCAAGCAAGTATAACATATCCTGGTTTTTCTAACAGTAAAGATAAATGTGAATTGCAATCTGTTTTTTACACTGATAGTTAACTCAGGGAAAGTCAGCACCTATCAGCCAATCCAGCTGGAAGCAGGAACGTTCTAGCAGATAGCCAGAGCATTCTAAAGAATTCCAGAAATGCTCCCACATTCTCTATCACATTCCTTTAAGTGCAAACTAATTTAAACAAACAGCCCAAGCACTCCACATCAGAAATGTACACAAAGGGAACAAAGGACAAAAACCAAATCTCAACGAAAAATAACCCACTTATGAGGAAACAAGCACCTAATTCTGTGTGGTAGACGACGTGGTTCCAGAAGCATTCCTGCAGAAGCCAAAGTCTCATTAGGTTTGGGCTCAGTAGAATTGTCTCCACACTATGTGACTTTACACTCCTTAGAGAGAGCCCTTTCTTAGACAATTGCACCTGAAGCAATAGCTTGATCTTTCCACCCTTATTAGACTGCTTGTTTAATGGTAAATGTGTGCATTTTTAAGGGACATGAGTGTTCTCAAATTAATTAAGAAAAATTATAAAGGAGTGAACTGTGTTACATTTTAGCCCAATAAGCCATTAAACCTGTTACTTTAGAATTAACGGGCAGATATTCAGTCCTTAAGATAGTGGGAAGGGCAGATGATATATTTGTCTTCTCACATTAAGCCAGCCTCTTGGTTTTTATGACCGAGGATTCTGAAACTGTCAATATTTGCAAATTGATCCTCCTAACAAATAAGGCTGCAATAGCAACAATCTGTGAACATTGGCTGGATTTGTTTTAGTCGTAGTACTATGATACTACAATCAGGTCATGACCTAGAGCCTGAAATATATATCACTTTCTCAGGCATGTAACAATTTCTCCTGAGCACAAAACCACAAGAATTTATGCAACCAGAAGTGTTATCAATCAGACCTAACCCACTTCTGGCCGTCACCATAGGAGAATGTACAAATGTGGGACACCTCTGACCTTACTCATTTCTTACCTTTTTCTAATCATTATTTTCACTGAATGTGTTGTGCCAGAAGATCATAACCCTGGCCGATAATTTCTTAAGATAAACAATGGGCCATGAAAGGAGAATGGATGAATCACTTCTCAAAGGAGGATTTACATGAAATGAGGGTTGAACTGTTTAAGTGGAAGGAGGCATCAAGACAGATCTCATTACATGAGACCATAATAAAAACCAACAGGCATAAGATGGCAGGGTGCAGTACTGGCAGCTGCATAGCCATACTTACATATTTAGTTACAACTTCTGAAGACAATAAGCACTGATAGCTTCTTATTATCAAACTGAACGGTTGAACCTGGCCATCTGAGAGCAAGTGGGCCCAGAACATCGTTAGGGAAAATACTGCACAAGTGGTCATTTTCATGGCCCATTGGAGGAGCATTATATGGTGGTACTAGATTAAACCTTTACTTAAGGTAGCATGAGTTACAGAGAAAAAACGACATTTAAGAATGTTGGCTTTAAGAAAATGTAGTGGATAATAGATGTCATTAGCCTCCATCCAGCTACACATCTTTATCCTCATGTTCCGTCCCCATCTCAGTGTTAAGAAAGAAGTCCCTGAACATATTTTATTGAGGGAACTGTGGAGGGTTTCTGCTATTTTCACATCTCCTTTGCTCTGGGCTATACTTTATCAGTCATGCTTGAATGAAGTATGGTATTTGCATTAATTTGCAGACAGCTGCCTTTATCCTCTCAGCTGTCCTGCTGTCTCTGTCAGATTTGGAATATACCAACATCCCATGTAATTTCATATTTATCTTACTAGAGAAAGGTAGATCTAATAGTAATCACTTAAAGCAATGTTTCCAAGTCATGGTGCATACAGAAAATGATAATATTTATACATAGCAGTAAACAGACAAGGCAGTGTATGTCCAGAAGTAACTAGCTGGGGGAAGAAAGGAAAGCAGGGTGGGGATGAACGGAGTCCAGGCACCCTAGGTCATGTCTCACCAGCCTGGACTACATGGGTCTGTATCTGCACAAATCAAGAACCCAGCACGGCATCTGCCAGAGAAACACTCCCTTAAAGAATGTGGATGTTTTAAGTGTATTCTTGGAAACATAAGTAAGATTCTAAGGTCTTTGTAGTATCATCAGCCCATATGTGATGAAACAGGGAACTATGAGTTAATATTATTTAGTATCACGAAGAGAAAGGGGCCCACATGTTAGATGCTCAAGTAATATTTGCTATTGCATTAATATTTTGAATACCAGCCAATGTAGGAGCCTAAGAATGCAAAATTGAGCTGTGCTATGAATTCACAAGTCACATACAAACTTATTTGCCCCATATCTATAATAGTCAGACTGAATCTAAAACTTTAAAAAATTTTACTGGATTTTTACAACTCCTTTTTTTCTTTCTTTTTCGTGTTTGTTTTTTTGTTGTTTGCTTGTTTCATTTTGTTTCATTGTCACCTGTGATCAAGGGAAAATACAGAATGTATTTAAAGTGGTCAAAGGTCACATGTTCTGAGTTTTCTTAGTCTAATCATCTAAAAAATCATAAAAAGAAGTTAATTATGATAGTGTGATGGAGACAGCAGACGTGGCCCAAGACTGAATAATTTCTACAAAGAACTTGCAGGCTGGGATATGTCTATGATCACTTTCCAGAATGCTTACTCTAGTAGTTCAGATACTATGACCTTACTTGGAAAGAGCTGGCTACATACCATCTCAGCAAGTTTGTAAACAAAAATATCTAAATGGTTTGGAAAGGAAATAACACTAATCATCTGAAACTGCCACTGATACAAAGCAAGTGTAGAAGTTGAAGACCATATGCGTCATTTTACCAGTCATCTCAATAATAGCTTTGTTCGAAGGCACTGCTTGTAGCTCCTAAGATAATCAATAATCATTGTTAGTCTCTGTGATGCAGTCACCCACACAATTATAGACATGGCGAGCCATGTGGGGAAAAGGATTTTTGAGTGGGGTCTTCAACCATATTGATAAACTTTCTTTCTTTTTTTTTTTTAAAGATGGCCGGTAAGGGGATCTTAACCCTTGACTTGGTGTTGTCAGCACCACACTCACCCAGTGAGCTAACAGGCCATCCCTATATGGGATCCGAACCCATGGCCTTGGTGTTATCAGCCTCGCACTCTCCTGAGTGAGCAACGGGCTGGCCCCCATATTGATAAACTTTCAATAAATTTGCTTACAATATGTAAGGCTCTCTGTAAGGATATAGTGGTGCACAAAATCCATAAATCAAGAAGAATAATACTTATCAAAAACTCCAATTTTGTTTCCTTTCTGAGAAAAATGGAGTCCAGTGGACTTGCAGTTATTTTAAAAGCAAAAAATAACCATGTGTATACACTTCACAAATTATATTAATACCTCTCTACTAATGTCTCTATATTCATATCTCTTCAATAACTCTGTATCAGAAATTTCTTATTTGTTTACATTCTCTCATGGTAATAAGATATTATATAATACTGCAGAGTATTGTTTTAATAGGACTACAAACAAGATTGGGATGGGGGCAAGATGGCTCAGTTGCATGACTACAGGGGGCACCACTTACATAGCATTCAATGTGAATACTGCCTTGTAGAGTTGGGCAGCAAAGTGGCCCTGGATGACAAGAAAAGATGAAGAAAGGAGAAAAGACAGAGAAAGTACAGTCGGAATTATTGAAAAAATATCCTTCTAAGCAAATTTCCACTTACAAAGTGTTAGATCATCAGGGGATGTTAGGAAATAAAGAAAATGTGTTTAAAATGGAAATGATCAGCTCATCAATTTGAAACACAAGAGTCCACAATGAGAGAGAGAGAGAGAATGGGAAATAGAAGTTTAGAAGTGCAGGATAGGCATTAGAGCTGCCTATTTGTCACTCTAGATTCCTTAATCAGTTAGAATAATAAAACTCCTCTTATGCCTAGTGCTTCCCACCAAAAACCCAACAGAAGACAAAGCCGTAACCAAATGGCACTCACCAGAATTATCACCCAAATGGGCAGGAACTGAAGGGAGTAAAGATTGGACAGGAGTATTGGTTAGAAAGAGGAAGAAGGAATCCAAACGAGAATATACTAATGAGTTTTATGTTGTGGAAAGAAGAAACAGTAAGAGACTTGGCAGAATGATGGAGAAAGACAAAAGTAGACAAGTTCTGCTAGGCAAGCAGAGGAAGGAAGTCCGTCCTGCAACCAACACTTTCTATCATGCCTCTGTGCAGCCAAAGAAAAGTGTTCACTTGACCTGCCTAACTTGCTGCTCAACAACAATGCCACCATCGACAGCCATCACTCATCATCGTCAGCAGCAGCAGCAGGATGCTTGCTTCCTATGTGCTACTGTACCGTACTAAACACTGCGTATAGATAATTTCACTTCGTCCTTCAAGCATCCTTATAAACGACATCCTACTATTATCCCTATTTTTTCAGATGAGGAAGCCAAATCTCAGAAAGTTGGAGTAATATTTGTAACGTTTTGTTGACCATTGATTAGATTCTGTGCCCACACATTCATAGTCTTATAGATTAAAATTAACCCCCATCCTGCCTCATTCAAGTTAATGGAATCCTGCACTCCTCCACGTGTGTAGTGATATTACCATACAAGTTCTCACAAGATGATGCACTTTCTTATCTGTTTCATTGACCATCATTCTGTAATTATCATATTGCAACATCCCCCATGTCAATGATCCAGACAATTGTACTACCATCAATTTTTATTTTTAATTCAATTTCACTAATATTTCCAATAGCAATAATATTTCCAGGTTAATAATAAGATAACATTGTAGTTGACGTCAGTAGGCCATCATTTTAATATATCCATCTAATATGCAGTCAAATTATTTGCTCTTAAATGACTCAGAGAAATTCCTCATTTTGTGTAGAACACTTGCAATGTAGAAATTGACCTCCACGTGGATTACAATTCCTATCTGGTGGCATCATTCAACTACCACATACAGTAGTAATAAATGAGGTTCTCTAAGCATATTATGCATCCTAATGATTGAAGTATACACAAAGCAAAGCAATGTGTTACCATACATAAATACAGCTTACATAATTACCAAAAAAGTTATGAACATGATTCATTAGAATTTTAAGAATAGACTAAATGCTTAGAAAGTTGTTGCTTGCTAGATTTGTCAGGCATTTGAAGTATAAGAGAAAATCAGAAACATTAAATTTTTTAACTCTTTTTGAAATGGTTAATGAATTTAATTTGTAAATGATGTTGTTTAGGAACATTGAATCATGCTTGCAAACAGCATATGAAGTAATTCCCAGTGGGCATGATGGTCCATGAAGTGCTTCTACAGGACTTCAGTGGTCCTTTGATTAATTTTCAATTAACTCATAGGACTAACATATTTATATCTCCTACCTTATGAGGTAGCTATGTCCACTTCTTCATCCCGGCATTATATATTAGTCACCTACCCAAGAGGGACAGAATGACCATATCAGCTTATAGTCACCAATGCTAATAGTTCAGCTTATTAACAGAGATTCTGCATTCTATTTCCACAGATGATTCTCTGAGGGGCTACAGTTAATTGAGCTAACCCACTTTTATAGTAATGGGATTGCAATAATCCAACCCCTTTCACAATGTTTAATTCACACTTGAATTATATGTGAGTCTGGTGATGGACCAAATTACGTACAATGGTACATGGGCTCATAGAACATACAGTTTTGAATGTATCCAATTCAAAACTAACTTTATTTCATCTTACTTTGCCCCAACATAAAAGGCTTTTTAATTTTTTTCACTTTTTCCTGAGCTACCAGTTTCTCTCCTCTGTCATGTATATCTTCATATTAATCTTAATATACTATTCTCTATATTGTCATACAAAATTACTTATGTAAATTTTTATTTAAAGCTTTAGTAACTTCAATTTTTAAAACAAATTTAAATCTTATTCAGGTATATTATGAAATAATACCTATTGGTGGGGATTTTTACTAACATCATTATTTTTTAATTCAGAAGACTTTAGCATTAGAGCCCAATTTTTAAGCGTCCTTAGGTAAAAGCACTGTTTCCCTCAAAGTAAAAATATAAAATAATGCATGCAACCCAATTAATATCAAGTTAAGTATAGTATGTAAAGTTAAAATTAAAATTATTAGAGAAATGGATCAAATATAATAATTTTAAAACTTTACTCAAGAAATTCAAGAGTAATAATTTCTATAAATTTATTTTGTCAGGATTCCAAAATATTCAATGCAGAAAAGCAGCAGCACATTAGTATTAAAAAAACATTCTTTCAAGCATAATTAGAAACACACATTATAAGTACAAATCCTTCATTTTTTCCATTCAGATAGTGGTATAATAAAGAATTAAAATAAAGAATATAATAAAATAAGAATATAATAAAATAAAGAATTTTTAAAATAAAGGCAAGAATAAAAAAATCAGGAAATTAAAGCCATAGTAAATTTTATTTTTTTTTTTTTTTTTTTTTGCTCTAGTGGAAGATCCAGAACTTTTTCTTGGATTAAAATATAACATTATTAATTTTTAATTATACATTCCATTTAAAATACTTAATCATGACTTAGCAAACACATTATTTTCCAAATTTACTCTGCACATTCACACAGACATACTTAATGTATCAATAGATATTTTTTCTTTATTGCATATAAGAAAATCTCCAAACTCACAGAATTAAAATTTCTCACCTTTCCATATTTATAAAACGCATTTTTAAATTTTAATCTTGAACTAAAATATCTAATATCTAAGTTCCAAAATTTGAGTTTATAAATCCCATAGGATAAAAAAATCATCAGTTTTTCTTTGTTTACGATGGGAGCCAGAGAAAGTCATAATTGACTTTTTTAAAATTCGTATTTCAGCATTGGGGCAATTACGCATGTTATTTTTTTTTTAATGAACTGGTTAGAGTTTTTTATTATAAATTATTTCAATAACTTTGATAAACCAAGTGATTGTTCTGAAGTTTAGTTCACTGGTCGGAATCAATCTTGGAATAAAGATTATTACTTGTTAACAATCATACTGACAGACACATTCATACACATTGATTCTTTCTTGCTAGACAAATATTCAGATTTTCTAACAAATTCATATACACATTTAAATATTTTTATTTTTCTGTTTAGAAGGTGCCTAGCACAGACCATATTTAAGACTCTGATCCCTTTGGACACAAATTTTTCCTTTGGTGATCTTCTCAAGTGCTTGGTCAAATCACAGAGTTGAATTATAGAGCTCCAAAGTCTATGTCATATGCTTTTGTCAGAAGATACTTGTTTAAAATAACAAAAGAGCTATTCACAGTTTAAAGTGATGACATATCAGATCTATTTAATGGCAAGATTGGTATTTACCAATTCTATTTTCTTTTTCTCAGAAAAAAAGGAAGAATAAAACTCCCCAGTGTTCCTTATAGTTGGATTAAGTACATGTGACTGGGTTTGGGGCAACAATATGCAGATGGAAACAACATACCTCTTTAATGCCTGTTTTATTAAATCCAACCCACGACCATCCATGAATGCAACCAGGGAGAGAGACCAGGAGATAAAGATGGCAGCATCACAAGACGAAGGAGAGCAAATTCAACTGCATTGGACATATTTTGAGAAAAAAGTAATCCTTTATTTACTAAGCCACTGAGATTCCAGAGTTTGTTTACTCCTGCCCCATAACTTAGCCCAACCTGACCAACAGAGAAAGTAGTACTGGCCATGGAAACTAAATCATAAAACTTTTATTATATGGCTGGGTATCAGGCAGCAAAGACGCTGATATCACAGGCTGGAAATATGGTGATCTAAGTTGTGCAATGGGAAAACTATTATTAGTGATAATTTGATAGGCAAAACTAGAGTCCACTAAGTTAGAAGCTCTAGGGGAAGAAAGTGGAAAAAAATAATACCATTAGTATACTGGCATCCGGCTAATACAGGCTACATTTGGTAAGGCATTACATGAAAGAACTGATAGTTTGGAACACTCAAAATTTATCTCAGGAGTCAAACTTCATTGAAATAGCAGTATTTCCAAATTTCCACAGGGTCATTATATCTTTAACATTAAGCTGAATGACACTGTCCATCTGAAATTCAATAGTCAAACATTATGAGCGCCTCTATTTTAAGCCAAGCATATTCATTTTGGGTGGTGGAGGGGCAAGGGCTGCGGGTGGGGAGAGAGAAAGGAGTTAATGTAACTGTTACTCCAGGCTGAGTAAGTGGCTTAGAGACAACTTATGCTCCAGCTAACGCAGCAGTTTGTTTCTTCTTTACATAATATTATGGCCTCTACTAAATTTCAAAGTAATATCTTTGAAAGGTTAGTGAATTTTCATATCTAGAAAGAAAATAAGAAAGACCATTATCTTACAACTTGCTTCTTAATGTAGAGAGTATATAAATCCGAACACAATATTCAAATTCTCTTGACAGGACAACTATAGATCTTGGGTGGAGGGACTTGGAGAGTGTGCAATCTGGTACTAATTTCAGTGAGCTGAACTTAATTTTCTATGTTGGGAGGCAACGCATGATAGTCATTGTTTAACATCATTCCACTTAGGCCTCAAAAATCTCCATAAAAGAAACCTTATGGGAAATTTATAACTTTGGCTTCACATTATGCCAAAGTTCTAAAAAGAGTAAGCTTGGACTTGATGACCAGTAGTTTCCCTATTGCCCGAGGAAGAGCTTTGGTCACCCATCTAGACCAAACACATGAGAACTAATACATTAGGAGTATTAAGAACCTGGTCACAGGCAGAGCCAAATCAACCAATAGGTGCCATCTGGCAATACTAGAATCTGGGAAGGGGTTGGAAATTGCCATGGGGTGGTCCTCAAAAGACTACCAAGACAGAGAAAAACTTAGTTAAGAGGGTAAGAGGCTCACTGGAATAGAATCAGGAGACACAGGTTTTGAAATGGGTTTTTCCAGTGACCATATATGACCAGACTTCTGGGGCAAGTCATGCCTCCATTTTGGACTTCAGCCTCCTCTTCTACAAAAAGGGAGCTGGGCTTAATTAGGGACTGCTGACTCAATTACCGGCATGGATCCAGCAGGTTATCTAACAGAGAGACCCAGGCAGAGTAGGGACCATGGCTGTGGAGAATACATGCCCTTCCAAAGCGGCAGTTGCTATTCAACTCTAGCTAATTAATTGTATAAGGTAATACAGGCCCAGAGTTGTCAAATTTCCATGTTTTTCAAGAGAAACTAGAAATTAAGATTTTATTGTAAAATCTTCCTATTTCCAAATGTTCACACTAATTTAATTTTTTAAGCAGTCTACTGCCCAAACAAAAAATATCTGCTGATAGGATGTGGCCTGGGGATCACATTTATCCCTACACAGTCTGATGACTATCTCTGAAACTAAATAACTTCTAAGGCTCCTTCCATCTTTGAAGATAAATTTAAACTAATTGCCTTATAAATGATATTTTATTTCCTCTGTCTATAATCTATTTCTTTCTTTCCTCTCATTTCCAAAATGTTTGGGAGTGAACTCTTATTCACTCTACTTGGGTGCTGAAGATTTGGCTTCTCTCCCTCTCACTGAAACTGTGTTCCTGGTGTTATCCATAATCTCCTGACCACAAACTCAAAAGGCAATTGTCTTGCCTTCATTCTTTACCCATCTGTAGTGACTCGAACTGTTCACAACACCTCTTCTTGAACTCCAGTCTCTTCTGGTTTCCACATGTTTATAATCACCTTGTCCCAGATTCCTTCGCTGCCTCCTCTTTTCCTTCCACTTCCTGAATGTGGGTGTTCCCCGAGGCTCAGTCTGCAGCCCTCTGTTATTCTCTTTATGTTCTTACCCTGAAGTCTCATCTACTTCAGTTTCAAACATCATTAGATTCACGTATACTCATACACAAATAAACATCTCTTCTCCTGATCTATTTCTTAAGCTCCAACTCTCCATTTCCAATGGCCATTTGAACATTTCTACTTGAACTCTCTCGCTCATTAAGTTTGATGTGCTCAAAATTTATTTACTATTTTCACCAAAATTTCTTCTCCCTTATGTTCCTCTTGCTACTAAAGATCTCCCATCTCTACACCAGTTACCCTAAGTTAAAATCCTAGTTATCTTTAACTCACCCCACTTATCTCCACATTCAATGATCTATTCATAATATTGGGAATATTCATCTCTTCCTTTGTAAGGAAGTTTTCTGCACTTACCACCTGGGGCTTGCATACCAATTGCATCCTTCTTACTTCCTCATGCCAACCCATAGAAGGCACTGTCACCATATTACCACCTGCATCATATTTTACCCTCATTTCCATTGCCACATGGGGTAAATACCAATTTCTTTCATTTGGCATTCAAAGCCCACTATCTCTTGATCCTTGGCCATCTTCCTTACCTACTCTGTCAATACTAAACATCTGCTCCAGCCAAATGAGTCTAATCATTGTTCCCTAAAGACTTTATTTTGTTTGTGCTTAGAATATCCTCCCCTGTAACTTCTATCTGTTCAAATCCTGCCCGT
The DNA here is from genome assembly GCF_000696425.1 of Galeopterus variegatus. Lineage (NCBI taxonomy): Eukaryota > Metazoa > Chordata > Mammalia > Dermoptera > Cynocephalidae > Galeopterus > Galeopterus variegatus. The sequence goes on along the minus strand of NW_007726301.1, from coordinate 608,165 downwards.
TCTTCAAAATGCATCTCAACTACCATCCTCTTCAAAAAACTTTCCAAATTACCTACGCCAAAGTAATCTCTTCCCTATCAGAGCTCAAGAAAATATTTTTCAGTACTGCTTCCTTACCTAGAGGTCATGAAGGAATCTCGGATGTTACCTTCTAAAAGCTTTATTGTTTTGCCTTTAACACATAGGACTAAAACGTTTTTGTGTATGGTATGAAGTAGCCCAATTTATTCTTTTGGGGGTGATACATAGTTTTTCCTAGCAATTTTGATATCTGTCCTTTTTCCATTGTCATGCAATGCCAGCTTTGTCACAAATCAAGGATTCATATATATGAGAGTTGGTTTTTAGGCACTCAATTCTATTTCATTGGCCTGTTTGTCAATTCTTGCAACAATTCCATACTGGATTGGTTAATACAGCTTTTATAGAATCTCTATATACAGTAGAGATTGTCTTCTCACTTGTTTTTCTGTTTAAGAGCATCTTGCCTATTCTGGGCCCTTTGTGTGTCCATGTAAATTTTAATGTCAGGTTGTCAAGTACTCATTCCCCCAATAAAAATTCAGTTGGGATTTTGATTGGCTTTGAATCTTTGAATTTTAGATCAATCTTTGCATTTTACATCAATTTATCTCTATTAGCTCTTCTTTTTTTTATTTATTTGGGCTTTGTTCTGCATGCTTTAAACTTAATTTGCTCTTTTAGTTACTGAACATGAAATTTTTGAATATTAATACAAAAGCTCTTGTTTTTTTTTTGTTTTTTTTTTTTGTCTTTTTTCCGTGTCCGGCAACGGATCGCAACCCTCAGTGTCGCCCCCGTACCGGACCGGGACCGGTAACGGGATCGCAACCCTCGGCGTTGCTCCCGCACCTTGCTCAGCCAGTGAGCGGGAACCGGTCTATATGTGGGATCCGAACCCTCGGCGGGAGCGCCGCCGTGCTTCCCAAGCAGCGCACTAATGCAGTGCGCCACCGGGCCGGCCCAAAAAAGTTCTTGTTTTTAATATAAGATTTTAATGCAATATATTTTCTTCTTTTTATCCATTATGTAAATCCCCAGTTTTTAATATTTTATATTTTCTTATTTATTCTATTCTATATATTTTCTAATTTCCCTTGTGAATTCCTCTTTGATTCATGAGTTATTTAGAAGTATGTTGTTTAATCACATATTTTGTAATTTTCCAGATATCTTTCTGTTACTGATTTTACATGCTTTGTAAAATTTTAATTCCTTGTAAAACTTTCATACTTTGTAAAATTTCAAAGAAAGTGTAAAATTTCAGTTCTTTAAAACTTATTAAGATTTGTTTTATGGCCCCTAATATGGTCTTCTTTGATGAATGTAAAATATCAATTAGGTCAAATTGGTTGATAGTGTTGTTACATCTTCTATTTTTAGTTATTTTCTCTCTACTTGCTTCATTAATTACTGAGAGATGAATGTTTCTGAGAGTTAAATGTTAACATCTTCAAGTATTATTATGAATTTTTTATTTTTATCAGTTTTTGCTTCAGATATTTGTAGTCCTATTGTGCACCAAATGCATATGTAAAATAGCCTTGTGAATTGACGCCTTGATCAATATGTAGTGTTTCTCCTGATTCTTGATAATATTTCTTGGGTAGAGTCTACTTTGTCTGATTTTAATGTGATCACTTCCTTTTGGTCATAATTTTATAGTATACCTTTTTCCATCCTTTTACTTTTAACAGATCTATGTCTTTAAATTAGTGTCTTATAGACAGCATATAATTGGTTCTTGGACTGTTATCTAATTTGGCAATCTCTGCCTTTTAATCAGTGTATTCAGATAATTTTTAAGGTAATTATTGATATGATGGGTTTAAATCCACCACGTTGCTTGGTATTTTCCAATTCCCAGATGTTCTTTTTTCTCTTTTCTGCAATCATTTGGATTAATTATGTATTTTTTATCATTTAATTTTTTTCTCTATCATTGGCTTATTAGTTATACCCTCTTAAAAATTTATTGATTGCCCTGAAATTGGCACTATATATCTTTAACCATAGTTTGTTTTAAAATAATATCGTTACTTCACATACAATGAAAGAACTGTACAACAGTATACTTACTGTATTTATAGTTCCTTCCTCCTATAATTTGTACTTTATCATCTTACATTTTATTTTTACATATATTATGAACCTTATAGTACATTTTTACTATTTTTGCTACAAACTTTTTTTGCTATAAGCTATTTTTGCTATCAATTTTCTTTTAGAGTGATTAAAATAAGTAAAAAATGCATTTTATATTTACTTTTTTTAACATTATTGGCAGGGTTTTTTTGTTGTTGCTTTTGTAAATCTAGTTCACCTAGTACCATACTCCTTCTGCATGAAGAACTTTCTTTAATATTTATAGGGCAGTTCAACTGACAATCAATTCTTTCATGTTTTTGTTTAAAATTTTGTATAAAAAAGTCTTTATTTAACCTTAATTTTTTGAAAGATATTTTCACTGAGCATCAGATTCTGAGTTGAAGAGTTTTTTTTCTTTCAGTATTTTAAAGATGACACTCCATTGTCTTCTGGTTTTCATAGTTTCTAACAAGAAGCCTCCTACGATGTTCTTTTATTTATGTGAAGTTGTAAAGTGTCTTTTTTCTCTGGCTATCTTTATCATTTTCTCTTTATCTTTGATTACTATGATGTTCCAAAATTTTAGTTTATTTGTTTTGTTTGTTTGTTTGTTTGAGGTATTTATCCCCTTTGCAATTTTCCAAGTTTGGGTTTGTGGTTTGATATTTTTCATTGTTTTTGTAGAGTTCTCAGTGTTTATCTCTTCAAATATTTCTTTTACCTCATTCTCTCTGTCTTCTCTTCCAGGGCCCCCATTACACATATGTTACACCATTTAATATTGTTTCCAAATTCTGGGATGTTATCTTTTGTTACTGTTTTCTCAAACCCTTCTTTTTTTCCCCTTTATGTTTAAGTTTGGATCATTTTTATTGACTTATCTTCAAGTTCACTCATTCATGCCTCACTTACATTAAGTTTATTGATGAATGTGTCAAAGGAATTTTTATCTCTAAGATCTGGGTTTTTTTCATTTCCATTTATACTTGATCTTTTTTTATATTTTCATCTCTCTTCTTAAGTTTCCCATCTGTACTTCCATGTTGTCCACATTTTCCAGTAGATCTTTTAACATAATGGTTATAATTATTTAAATCTTTGCCTATTGTTCTAAACATCTTGGTCATCTCTACCTCTGGGTCTTTTGATTTTCTTGTCTCTTGGCAAAAAATAGGTGTATATTCCTTTTCCTTTTTTTTATTCTTTTAAATTTTTTTTTAATGAATGTCAGTCATTATATGTAGAGCAATACAGGCTGAGGTAATTGTGACCTCAACTATCTAATAGGCTCAAGAAAAGTTTTACCTTTGGTGCTTATCTGACTTTTTCTCACTGTTAGGGTGGGTGGGAGTGGCATGCTTTCCAGCTTTCTGCATTCTAGGTGAAATTGGAGACTGCAGATTTACTTTTATTTTAATAAATACCTGGCACATGTTTAGTTCTTTAGGCCCCGAAGAATGATAGGTGATTTTACAAATGAATTTAAGAAGTCTTTTAGGTGCCCTGCATCATTACACAGAAAAAGCAGTTCTTGTCACACTTTTTAAATCCAGATCCTCATAATCCAGGAGCTCACTTTCCTAGTTAGCCTTTTAAACAGTATGTTTCTTAACAATCAGAATAGTTATCAAAGAAGAATATAGAACATATTTCTATTGAAGTCTTTATTGCAACTCTGCAAGGACCTTACTATAATAGTAGGTAGTACACAAGAGATACAACACAATATTTAGTAAAATGTGATTTACCCTTGAATCTAAACAAAGAGAGTATATTTAATATAATTCTATAAGAACCTCAGTTGAAGTTAGTCTCATCAATAAGTCTCATAATATGGTACCTGAAGGGTCACAAAAGCATAATTTCAAACCAGATTCGTTAAGTTTGTTATTTTTAAAAGCAGTACATAACTAGCTTTTTTTTTCAAGGATCCACCAGAGCTGTGAGTTTTGTACTTATATATTTCTCATACTTAAAAATATAATAATATTCATATATATTTATCATAGCTATTCTTCTCCATAATTCTCTATAGATTCTATGACTTAAGTAACAAATACTACCTTGCCACATTTTATCCAACAAAAATATAACCAAGTACCCACTAAAGCTATATTCTAAAGACACAAAGTTGAAAATGCATGTTCCGTATCTTCGTATCTTCGAGGAATTTGCAATCCTTGTTTGTGAGACATATATCAAGATAATACAGTGTGATTATTTCTAAAAGTCAATAAAAGCAATGGAGCAATAGAAACATGGAGTAATAAGATATAGGAATGATAGAATAACAAAAACATAAAAGAATACTTAACTCTAGGCAAACTTAGCAGGTAAATACATCATGCCTTGAGACATATGTTTTATAGCAAGCTATCATATTGCAGCTCAAGAGATGAGGCAAGACTTCACTTCACTGTCATGGGGATGCAGAAAGATTTAATTGCTGAGACTAAGGATTCAAATGGCAAATTAGACTGTGGTCGAAGAACATTTAAGTTAGTAATTAACATGAACAAAAACTAGTTAAGGAGCGAGAAATAGAAGCCAAAGTGCAAAACACAATATAAGTGTATCAAACCAATAATGTTACTCCATTGAGTCACAAAAGAAAGCTTCACTTAAAAACAGGACAGTATTTGGTAAATCTGTAACAGCAGAAAAAGTCAAAGAGGATTATAAGAAGTCGTGAAATAAATACGGGATTTATTTAGAACACTAAACAAATCCAAAAACTCTCAGACATTAAAGGCAGCATAAATCTCAAGAGTGACTAGAATTTGGAAACTTTAAAGACAATTGGGATTTAAAAAATCATCTAACTGAAACATGTTCTGCTGAGAAGCACCACAAAGGAAATAAGAGATTTGAATTTTTATGAGCCAAGCTAAATTAGCTGTGCTAAATTCTCAATATTGAATAAGTTATTTCCTGGGGGTGGGTGGGGGGACTACAAGAAAGCATACACTATATGAACCAGAAAACCATTTTTACCTTAAATTTCAAAACAGATCTGTCCTGAAATGAATTATAAGTTCTGGTCATCTGCCATCATTAGAAAGATAAAAGCTCCCAGCTTTGCTTTGGAGTAGATTCCAGATATATTCAATCCTTCAATATTTTGTCATCTCTAAGTTTTAACCAGCTGGTATTAAAATGGTCAATTTAAAAACTGAATTTAAATATTTATATGCTTTTGTTTATAATTTCCCCTCCAAGACCATATCTATAATGTAAAATTCTCAGAAGCAAAGAACTTTAATAATATATGAACAATAGAAGCTCAAATTGAAGCCTTCACCAAAATTCCTATCTAGGGTAAAGATTTTATGCTCTCTCTGCACAAAAAGCATGAATCCAGGAATTCTCTTGACATTGGCTTTCAGTTAAACAAATGTGTACCTTCCATCATCACAGGTCTAAAGTACATAGAAGAGGGTCAACACCATCTTCCTGAAATTTGATCACACTTATATTTCCAAACCTAGTGAGGTCAAGTTGAAGTCAAAGGCTGGGATGGTAGGCCTGATTGAGACCAATATAATATTCACTCATTTAACAAATTATTGAGCACCTCCTCTCTGCCAGGCACTCTTCTAGGTGTTTGGGATACATCAGTGAACAAAAACAGACATTCAATGGCACCCACATTCTATGAAAAGGGATATGCCCACAAGGGCCATAATCAAATACAAAGTGAAAGAGGTTCAATGATAATAATAGGTAATAGGTATTAGATACTTATGATGCACTACATACTCTTCTTCTTAGAGCTTTATATGGATCAATGATAAGGTAAGTTCGATTGATATCCCTAATGTACTTTGTAAAATGTTTAAACATAAAACTTAGCCTTGTAGGCATATCAGGCTGGACCTACAACTAACTCAGTTACTATAATCAGCAAACAAGCAACAAAGAACTAGGAGGCGAGAGGCTTCAGTTTTAAAAAATAAAATAACACAGTTTCACCTTTGGCTCACTCAGTACGTGGATTTTCCTCTGATTCCATTGTAACAATGCAAAATAACCCAATTATGGCCACAAGAAATGCAAATCAAGACACTTCTAGGACATTTGAAACATCTTGTACCAATAAGGTAGAATATTGAGCGTGCATAAGAAAACTTCAACTTATGACTGAAGGCATGTTGTGCTGCACTGACAAGATCATATGATATTAAAACTATGAGAAAACAAAATTACAAAAAGAAACTGTCTAAATAAATATTTTTCATGTCTGCCAAAATTCAACAAAAAACAATTTCAGTTCAACTTAGAAGGATGCTATGGGCTCTTGAGTCTTTGCCCCACATATTCCTGCCTATGACTTTGTAAGCCTCCAGGAGTATCTGGCAGAGTACCTGGCACATACAGTACAGAAGAGCAGGCTCTTGATAAATTTGGTTGAACTGATCTGAGCCCTCAAATTAAGAATGGAGCTGTGGGTCTAAAACGTACAGAGAGACCAACAGAGCGGGGGTAGGAGGGTAGAAAAATCAACTTCTACAATTCATCCCTGATTCTAGAACAACTTAAGTTTATATTATTTATGAGTTTCATAATTTGTGTATAAAGAGGTAACAAAATAAACTAGATGAAGGAGTTAAATTGTATACAATCAGAAGAGCCTACTGTAAGCCAGAGACCTGAGAGATGATTTGCTTAGTCTTGAATAAATTTTTACATGCTACAAATATGATAAACTATTTTGGATTATTGGGTTCTGTCCTAAAGCTCAAAATAAACTGGAGATTTCCTTTCCCTGGAATAAGGCTGAATGAAAAGAAAGTTTTAAATGCAGAACAGTTTGGAAAGAGGACCGTGATCTTTTTCATCCAGTGGACTAGATACCCCTAAGTTTATGACTGTGTAAACTGTACTTACCACAGAATTTAAGACAGTAGTCAGTCCACTGAAACTCTGCTCTCAGTAGCAGCCATTCCATTTCCCCAACCCTACTTAAATCCAGTTCAGAGTGAACTAATTGTTTTTCTTTCTTTCAACCAAATTTTACGTGGTTTGAGGACAGTCCAAGGAATAGTCCAATGATAGGTGTGGTAGTTTTTTCCCATTTTGAAACAAAATATATTTATTCTTTCTTACTAGTTTAGCTTGTAAATAGTTTTCAAAAAATTAGATATACATAAATTTAATTAATCTAATTGATCAACAAATTAATACTGACTCAGCTTACATTAACATTGCCACTGCCTTTCCTATTGGTTCTCATATTAATAGATCGAGAAAATGCAAGTTTTAGGTAGCAGTAAACATAGCCAAAACAATCACTCCTGAAACATAGATTCCAAAAAAGAAAAGAAATACTGATACTAAATATTTGGAAAAGACCCACTGTACGATATGTTTTTGGATAATGTTTAATTTCATGGTTTAAATTAGCATAGAAATGCACCAACATATTTTCCATTTTAAAATAAAAAGTTTGACCTGAGTTTTGCTAGACGGCTGCCTTGAAGTAGTTGAATTATTGAAAAGAGCCTTAACATAGTCTTCCATGAAGTATGCGTGCTTTTACAAGTTTGAATATTTATTTATAAGTTAACATTTTTAAAGTTTGGGTGCATGTAGTGCATCTATCTCTAAATATTTATGAGTGTACTTCCCCATTAAGTCAGGAGATAGCCAGGAATGAAAAACTGTAAGAAACATTTTAAATATAGTGGACATATTCAAATGTCAAACTTTAAAAAAATGATAGCAATATCCTAATTCTTGACTGCATTTCAAAGGTCTTTTGGTTTTGATTTTAGATCATCACTTCCAGTTAAAGGAAACTTCCAACATTAATTATCTTTTGAACCACACCAGAGGTTATAGCCTGTTAGGAAATAAGCCAATATACAGAGAATAGAGCTGGAAAGAAGTGGAGGATCTTATGATTCTTGGGAAGGCTTAATTTAGGCAAATTTTCAGGTCTGGTGCTTAATTATTTATTGCACCTTTAACTGGATTAGAGGAAAAGGTCTCAGGTTTCTCCACGAAATGAAGATAGAAAAAATGCTCGCATAGTTATTTGGTTGAAAAGGGATCAGAGAAGGAGTAGTTTGAACAAAGAGAAAGGACTTTTCATGCATGGATATTCTAAGTGAAAAATGAATACAATAAATTTGCTATGAATGATACGATGTTCCCTTCCATAACCATGATGGCTTGGTGACATCAAGTATCAGCTTCCAGATTTTTCTGTGTTTGTTATCGGTGAATTTTTTTGACTTAGAAATTATAAATCCGTATGAGCTGGTGGATATTCCTTAAGAAACATGATCTTTTGACATTTTTTCTACCATTTTCTGTTTTAAGAAATGAGGGGAGAAGAGCAACACAGTAAAACAGTGCTAAGATACACTTCATATTCTCAGAAACACAGAAGAGGGCAAAATGCAAAATTCCCAAAGAAACATTCCATGAGGCATACTGTGCATTTCCAATATCTGTGATTCCTGTTTATGCTGTGACAGATATAAACACATCTGGTCAGTGTGATAGTGAAAACATTAATTTTCATATATTTTGAAGTTTAGGGGTTTTTTTCTGCTTTTAATCTTAAAGTCATGGGAATATGTCTATCTAGTTTCTTATCTAGTTATAATTCACTTTCAAATAAATCCCACCATTGGGAACTTGAGCTGAAGAGTTTATCATACTCATAGAAAAATGTGAAATTCGTCTTTTTCTCTTTCCAATTCTCAAAAGATGTAGGCATATTAAAGAGTTTCTCTTAAAAGAAAAATAATCCTCCCTAAATAAATTTTTGTTTTATTTTTAAATTAACAGAAATAATATCCCATAAGCATACCATCTAATTTAATGATATTCTTTTCATTGCTTTTATACATTCCCTTTATACAAAACACTTGTATGTTTTTCATATTGTTGTAATTATCATATACATAAAATATTGTACCTTCTTTTTCCCATAACATTAAACTATATTGTTATTTTTTGCATTTATAATTTTTATTAGAAGTATAATATTCTAATTTAGTTCAGCATTTTCTCCTTTTGGGCATGTACATTACCATAAAATGTTTATATTTTTTTAACCTCTTTATGTATTTTCTGGATACTTTCCAGATCTGGAAGTATGATCCTAGGACAACTCCAGCAAAAAGGTAGAAACATCTTCTGGATCTATTACTCCCATACGTCCCTCTATGTATGTTTTTCTGTATCTTCCCACATAATTAGTTTCATGGAATGTTGTTAGATGGTATACACCTTGCCCCAGCTTTTTCCAATATTCTGTGAATATTTACAATAGAGGACAAGCTCTTACACCAAAAAGCAATAAAAAGTTTAAGTAATAGAAAAGGCCAGACACGGGCCGGCCCGGTGGCACACTGCTACAGTGCGCTGCTTGGGAGCGTGGCAGCGCTCTCGCCGAGGGTTCGGATCCCACATACAGACTGGTTCCCACTCACTGGCTGAGTGAGGTGCAGGCGCAGCACCGAGGGTTGCGATCCCGTTGCCGGTCCCGGTCCGGTACGGGCGCGACACTGAGGGTTGCGATCCATTGCCAGACACGAAAAAAGACAAAAAGGAAAAAAAAAAAAAAGAAAAGGCCAGACAGTATATGTCCCATATAAGTGTGTGGAGTGTGCCCAGGCTAGGGATTGTGCTGTTTACTGTTCTAGGCCTCACAGTGGAACTTGCTGAATACACTAACTCTGGGCGGGTTGTCATCAGCAGGGTTTCACTCCTTTCCTTGACATGCAGAACACCGAATGCCCGATTTGAGGTGAAAACCCTTTACCCCAGAATTAGTCTCTCCCAGTGTCCACCTGCCAACATCCCAGGTATCCTTAACCACCATCAGGATGGATTGCCGTCTTCTACAATAATTAGGTTATGCTATCAACACAGGCCAAAAGTGAGAGGAAAGGTTTTAATTCGATGAAGGTTGGCATTTTTTTCTCTCTCTTTTCGCTAGCTTTTTTCCAATGCTTACTAAAAAGACGTTTCCTGATTCAATTGGGCTCCTTTTTTCCCTTCTGTATCAACAAGTGCCCTTTCTGCCTACTCAGTGATCCTAACTCACACTTTTTAAACAGCTCATTCTTGTATTGCAGTAGTGTTACAACAGATACCAGATTGCTAAGTCATTTTCCAAAAGAGATGGTCCAATTTGCGCTATCACCAGAAACGAGTAAGATTTTGTTTCACAGCATTCTTGGTAGAACTGACTTTTCATAATTTTCCTTATTTTAGTTTAGCAGCAACAACTTTTCTAAAGACCCAAGATGGCCTCAGAATTCCTTCTGAAAATAATACATAGCAGCAATAATAAAACCTATAAATTACAGTTATATGCTTGTTATTTCACATGCATTATTTCACTGATACTTAACCCCAAACAACAGGTTTCTCCTAATTCTACATGTAAGGAAAGTGAAAATCCAAAAGAGTGTATTGTAATATCTGTAGCATCAGTGGGAAGCGTGGGCATGATTCCAGCCTATGTCTCTCTGAACTTAGCTACCTCAAAGCCACCTATGCCAAGTAAGTTCAAAGCTATTGGGCTAAAAACCAGTGCATTGCTCACTCATCACTCCTTTTCAGAGTTGCCATTACCTGCTCATTACCACATTGTCCAAATGAAATTTCAATGGTATAAATAATGAATTGCACTCTAGTAAATTAAATCCAACTACCCCATTTTGTTTTTCTGGACTACAAATTCTGAACCTTATTTGTTCTTTCAAAAGCAGCCAGTAAATTATTTACCCTTGATACTATTCCGGGGCTGTGATGTATTCTTTTCTCTATTTATTTGTTGGCTCCAATTGAGAAATGATTCATCCATTTGCTTAGTTCATTTGAAACTTGTAAAATTCATGATTTGCATGTTTTAAACAAAACTTTAACCTTCTAGGACTCACAAAATTTTATATGGGCAAAATGTGATTTCTTGGGGTCAAAATGAAGAGAGAAGAATTGTATGCTGTTTAAAGTCTTTCTGATACATGATCCCAACTTTTTAGGGATATCAAAGCACTTACCAAATTGTATTTTAATAACATCAGCTTAAATAAATCACTCATGGGCCACATAGAAAAACTATCTCAATGTCTACACTTTCCTAGACACACCTAGTTTTCTACTGTTGGCCTATTTAACCTCAAAGAGTAGTAGCAGACTGCAATGGCTGCTGTGTTAATTAGCAAAGCATTGGAACAGAGATTAAAATTCCTCATGAAGATAAAAACTGAAATAGACTCTGACACTTAGACCCATTTACTGGCTTCTAAACCCATACCCACCCACACAAATAAACACACATAGAAAGTTTAGTTTTACTCAGTAAAAACATATATAGCCTTCATGAAATGTTTGAAAATAATTTTAATTAATTTACTTAGATTGATAATAGTTATATTACACTGGATGGTTTTTTTCTTACATCCCAATATCTCTGAAATATTATTGCTTTTAAAACTGTACTCTAGGGCCGGCCCGTGGCTCACTCGGGAGAGTGTGGTGCTAATAACACCAAGGCCACGGGTTCGGATCCCACATAGGGATGGCCGGTTTGCTCACTGGCTGAGCATGGTGCTGACAACACCAAGTCAAGGGTTAAGATCCCCTTACCAGTCATCTTTAAAAAAAAAAACCAAAGAAAAAAACAAAACTGTACGCTATTCTTTATATCATTGTAAACCTTCAAGGTTTTGGCTCAAAGGTCATCAGTTTCTCGAGTGTCTTTCTTTTTGTACTTCTAATCCTTTGCTGTTCCCTGCTTCACATTCCAACAGAAATAATCTCTCCTCTCTCTGAATTCCCAAAGCATGTCAACATAACACTTTTTAAAATAATTTATCATGTTCCACTTAACACTAGAATTATTTATGTACACATCTCACTATTTGTGACAGACTACAGCTGTCTTGAGGCTCATATTCATGCCCACTGAGAGTCTACATAATTAAAATAATATGGTTAAAATAATGTAGACTACCAAGTGAAAAATCCAAGATTTTTTTTCAAAAACATAATTTTCCCTCAATAGCAGAGGTTGGGACCAAATATATTCTGGTGCTTTTCAGACTTACATTTCCACTTTACTTTTCCCTCTTTATATATGAATTTATCAACTCTTTTTTTCTCTTGCTGGTTAAAAACTTTGCATTGAAAACAATAATGAGGAGTAGATAAATGAGCAATTCTATTCCTTTTTTCCATTGGATTTGCTATATTTACACTAAAATTAGATTTTACAGAAGCAAAATTGAGAGAAAATGAGAAAGAGGGAGAGAGAGAGAAAGAGAGATCGATTCATACTGCCCAAAGTTATCCCCCTGAGGAGCACAGGCTTCTTTCCATTAGGTGATCAAATGCAAGAAGAAGGGGACAAGGGATTGTTTACAGCAGAGATTTAACTGAAACAGCCAGGCATGAACCAGAGCAAAATAGCAATTAAAACCCCAAGGTTGAGCAGTATTCCACGGTGTATCACATATTGTATACAAGTGTTGATGGTCAACTCTCTACTTCACAAATACATATTATCAACTATGTCCCAATAAAAAAAAGACAAAAATAATAAAAAATGGGCAAAGGAACTGAATAGGCATTTCTCAAAGGAAGATATATGAATGGCCAACAGACATATGAAAAAATGCTCAACATCACTCAGCGTCGGAGAAATGCAAATCAAAACCACATTGAGATATCATCTCACCCCAGTTAGACTGGCTGTAATCAAAAAGACAGAGAATAACAAATGCTGGTAAGGATATGGAGAAAGGGGAACCCTCCTACACCACTGGTGAGACTGTAAAATGGTGCAGCCATTATGGAAAATGGTATGGAGCTTCCTCAGACAACTACAGAGAGAACTGCTATACAATCCAGCAATCTCACTGCTGGGTATACACCCAAAGGAATGGAAATCATCACATTGAAGGGATACCTGTACACCCATGTTTATTGCAGCTCTATTTACAATAGCCAAGAGTTGGAACCAACCTAAGTGTCTGTTATCAGAGAACTGGATAAGGAAAAATGTGATATATTTATATAATGGAATACTACTCTGCCATAAAAAAGAATGAAATACTGCCATTTGCAACAACATGGACGAGATTAGAGAAAATTACATTAACTGAAATAAGCCAAGCACAGAAAGAGAAATACCAAATGTTCTCACTTACATGGGGGAACTAATAATAAATAAATAAATAAATAAACAAATAAATAAAAAAGAAAGATACAACAATCACAATAATACTTTGAACTTTTAAGAGAAGAAAATACAACTGAGGTTACTAGAGGTGGGAAAGGGGGAGGGGAAGGGGTAAAGGGAGGAATTGGTAAAGGGCCACTAAAACTGATTACATTGTATAATGAAGAATATACTAATTTTATCCTGATTTGAGCATCGCATATTGCACACAGGTATTGATATTCAATGATGTACCCCACAGATATGTACCATCAACTATGTTCCAATAATACATAATTAAATTTAAAATCAAATAAAAAATAAAAATAAAACCCCCGGGTACATTTCCTACCCGTTGCCCACAGCACGTGATTGTCAGGCTTCAATCGCCTTAATGGAAGCCTGGCTTTTGATGTCATTGTCTAGAAAGCTATTGTTATCCTTCCACCAGAAACAACTCCCTTGAATTTGCCTTCACTCTACATAATTGATTGATATCTTTCAGAAAAAAAAAAAAATTGCTTTCTTTTTTCAAACCAAAAAAGATTCAGAACAAAATCATTATCTTCTTTAATAATAAAAATATTATCAACAAAGAGAATTTTTTAAAAACTCAAAACCATGTAGTTTCATATACTCTTTGATATTTGCTGTACACAAGGGTTGTGTCTGTTAGTAGAACACTCACTATGGAAGGATTATTTCCACTTCCCACTGTAAGTTACACATATTCTCTCTGTTCTCTCATTCCTCATGGCTTTTTCAAGTGTCAAATTGTATAGGAAGAATCAAAAGAAAGCAAGGCTAAAATGTACTTATTTAAGACTTCCAGCACTTTACTAGATTTTTAAAAATCTTCCTTCTATCTAATCAGAATGTGAACATATAAACAGTTAAATCATTAATTTATAAATGTTCAACAATAAAATAATTGTTTGACTACTTTCCTGTCCAGGGAAAAATAGGCAGAAGACACTTGAGTATTTACTTTAAACCAAACCATTCCTATCATATCAAATTTTATTCTTTATTGTATAAAATAGGAATGAAGCAGAAATACTAGAAACAACATGTAAGTGTTGGCAACCAAGAAAATTGAGGTGCCCATCTTGAATACCTTGGCTCTTCACCACTATAAATTATCAAAAAATGAAATAAATGCACGAATAAAGCAAGGTTTCTGAATCCGTGGGCAAATCAATTTCAAATTAATTCAGGAAGGGTCTTGAAATTCATCTGATTGAATGATGTAAGGAAAAAGCTGGAGCCTTTCAAGTGCAGGTTATTGCTTTTCTTTTTTCTTCTATATGTTGACAAATTATCTGTTTGGCCAAAATTTTTCAACTGCAAAAAAAGTCTTTAAGGGGCCGGCCCGGTGGCGCACTGGATAGTGCGCCGCTTGGGAAGCGTGGCGGCGCTCCCGCCCGAGGGTTCGGATCCCACATACAGACCGGTTCCCGCTCACTGGCTGAGCGAGGCACGGGAGCAACACTGAGGGTTGTGATGCCGTTGCCGGTCCCCGGTCCGGTACGGGGGCAACACTGAGGGTTGCGATCCGTTGCCGGACACGGAAAAAGACAAAAAGACAAAAAAAAAAAGTCTTTAAGGCCTTGTGTTAGACTTGTTATTTCGTTGTTTCTTTTCGGCATGCCCATTCACTTCTAATAAAATCCTTTCCTTTGGAGAGCCCATTCCTTGTGGTTCAGGTGGGTGAACCTGCATATGACCACACACTGATCATACAACTCACAACTGACCAGTCAGAATACTCTATCCCCATGTCAACCACAATAATGGGATGAATACATTACCTCAAAAAAGCCAAAGTAGTTGATTAGATCTGATATATGTTTGCTGCAATAAGAAAGAGTCTTTCTTCCTTTTGATCAGAATTCAGAAGGATGTATTCTTCCTTCCTTTCCTATCATATTGAGACAGTGCCTGCCTGAGAATTATACCAACAGGAAAATGGGGCTGAGGGATAGAAAAATAATGCCCTGTGGACATCATTTGAAACTCTGTATCTATCTCTACCTACAGGTAGATCAGTCCTTGGATGGATGGATGACTACATATCTCAATAAATTCACCATATTTTTCTTAAGGTAATTTGAGCAGGAGTTCAGGCACTTGAAACCAATAGATTCCTAACTAATAAAACTGTGATGTTATTTTCCAGGTTACCACAAGCTACTATGTAGTTAGTATCACTTCTTACTGTTAGGCAACTATCACATAATATGAAGGAAGACCAAATGAAAAGGTCAGAGTCATTGAGAATATCTCAACTTTCTTCCTAACAATACTTCTGAGAGCCTGAAAATAAACTCAATGTTCACTTTAATTCAATTACACTATCAAAGTAACTATATTTTTTAATATAGATATTCAGTTATGTTTATGAAAATTCTTTTTACATCATGAAATTTTACAATTAAAAAAAGACTTTTGAGTGCCTCTTCCCTTGCCCTTATTTTAGAGATAAGGAATCTGAAGTCTGACATTTTTTTTTTCCTTTTTGTCTTTTTTCGTGACCGGCAACGGATCGCAACCCTCAGTGTCATGCCCGTACCGGACCGGGACGGCAACGGGATCGCAACCCTTGGGGTTGCGCCTGCACCTCGCTCAGCCAGTGAGCGGCTGGTCTGTATGTGGGATCCGAACCCTCGGCGGGAGCGCCGCCATGCTCCCAAACGGCGCACTGTAGCAGTGCGCCACCGGGCCGGCCCCAAGTCTGACATTTTTAAGTGAATTGTCCAAAATCATACGGGTAGTTAGTGACAACAGTGGAAGAAACCAAAGTCTGCATCCGTAATTTACCAGAAATTATAAAGTCACACCTATTACAGTATTCAGATTATGATCAGATTAAGTGCCTTGAGATCTTGCTAGAATATTGTAATTTTAAAAATAGGAAATTAGCTTAGTAAAGCACATAAGTTATTCTGCTTATTTATCCATATGGGTACCCATTAATTCTTCTGAAATCAGGATGTACTAAGTGAGCCAAAATTCCACTAAATACACACAGTGATAAATGACCTGAAATGGCCTCTTTGTAATGCTTCTGTTTTCTTTATAAATAACTACCAGATAGAAAAGGGTGGAAAGCATTATAGTCTAATGAGAACTAGTAAGTTCTTTTTTTTGTGTGTGTGTGTGTGAGTGTGTGTGTGTGTCTTTGTCTTTTTTCATGACCGGCAACGGATCACAACCCTCAGTGTCATGCCCGTACCGGACCGGGACCAGCAACGGGATCGCAACCCTCGGTGTTGCCCCCGCTCCTCGCTCAGCCAGTGAGCGGCCAGTCTGTATGTGGGATCCGAACCCTCGGCGGGAGGGCCACCGCACTTCCCAAGCGGCGCACTGTAGCAGTGCGCCACCGGGCCAGCCCCCGAGAACTAGTAAGTTCCATTAGATATGAAAGTTGCATTATCATATGAGTTTAAAATACTGATTAAAAAAATAGTTTTTATTTGGATAAGGATGGGTCATCATTCTCTGAGTTGATAGGCCAGACCGAATAATAACTACATTTCAGTAACAAGACAATAATACACTTACTCTAACAAACAGCCTTTTTGACCAAGTTATTAGATGTTCAATAATTGGATCAGCCGATTTTTTTCTCGATATCCTTATTCCATATTTTTTAAAAGTAGAGGGTTCCTATTACTGCTCCCATTGGCATAATTACTATAAAATGTTTAGTGTACATTTGTGCATTTTTAAACCAACTCTCTAATCTTCATGAAGAAATCCTATTAGATCGGGAGAACCAAATATTTTCTTTTAGAATAGTTGCATAATTATATAAAGTAAATTTGTAGCCCTAGAAAGTGAAACAGCAAAGAAATTAGGTACGCCCAACTTAACCATAAGCAAGTGAAAGGTCAATGGAATAAGGAGAATTTTGAAAGTTAAATTGAACATTCATTTAAAAACATCTCCTTCAGTAATTTATTTTTTAAATTATTTTAAACTATGTTATTAAAAATTAGTATTATTGATTAATACTTTGTCACAATCTATTTCTAGTTAGGTAAATTAGCTCAAAACAAGTTATTATTTTTGTTTTATTTTTGCAAAAAATAAATGCAATTTATAGCAAATGCTTACACATTTTTAATGGCCAAACTTTGAAGAAAGAATAAAATAGTGAACATATTGCCCATAGAATTATAATGACCAAATAATCTAAAAAATCTAAATAATGATTTTTTTCAGCCACAATCACATTTTTCTTTATCAATGAGGTATGTCCAGCTAAAATGATTTATCAGCATTTGTAAGATGGACAAATTAGGTTCTTTCCAATAGTTTCTCTTTCTTAAGATATGGCTATAACACTCCTTCACGGACACCAATGCTATTCCCAGAAATCTGCCTGTTTTCCAACTCCCCTCCTCTGCTCCCTCCCTCCTACCATCACACTAATGAATCATCTTGTGGCCCTCGTTCCTATCTGGCCTTTTTTGCCTCTAACTCCCAGGAAGTTTATAAATACTATCCATACCTTCAAAACACAAACACAGACTTCCCACACTTTGAAACCATCAACTCCCTCCTTATGGAATGATAAAATCATTTAATCCAGTGACTGTTCTACTCACCAGGCTGGTCGAGGAAAGTTGAAAAGTGGCTATTTCAACATACTGCATCTACAGATTCTTCTTACTGGTTTTGACCTTTTATCTTCATGCACAAAACAACACGCAGTGTGTAACCCTGCTGCTTTTTACATGCTGCCTCGCAGGTCCCTGCCTCTAGGATGATTGCCCAGCCTCATTCCCACTCAGATCACATTGCTGCAGCCTTCCAAGGTCCAGCAAACATTGGGTACTTAGGGCCAGCCAGACTCTAGGACAATTACTCTACACAAGGCCCTAAACTGCATGAAACAAAGATATTCCAAAGGGGGAAAATTTTTATACAAAGTTTTTCAAAAGACCACACACCCTTCTGTCACTGGTAAAATGCCACTATAAATTAGAGAACTAAAGTTTAAGGCTCACCGGTTCAGTGACTCCACTTTAATGTCAACACATTCATGGTACTTTTTCTATTTTGCTGCTGTCCCTCACTTTTTTTCTTTTCTTCTTCTTTTTTTTTTTTCTTTAAGAATAAGTTTTCCCATACTCTGTAGTTTTCAAGTGCAAATAAATACAAGACCCAGTCACTGTTTAGATTCAGTGTTTTCACTTGGAACCAGTGCCTTACAGATTATGACATGCTGCACACAGAAAATGGGATTAGAAAAGGTGCTGTGGCCATAGGGTTGTCCTCGGGCTGTAGAAGGCAGGGAAAACCCTTCATTATTCTTCCCCTCAGACTGAGGAAGCTCATGATAGCTATGTGTCACCTCTAATGTGATCGTCTCCCTCTCAGGCTTTGTCTCCCTGTCTCCCTCTTCCCTTCACTGTCTTCCCCCTCCACCCCTCCTCCTCTCTCTCCTTGGCTCCCAGGACCAAAGAAAGGCAGAAGAGCCTAAGAGTGGATCCACCATTCCCTAATGAATTAATAACCATGCCCAGCCCCAACGCAAGCCAGAAAGGACTTTTCAATTCCAAACAGGATGTTAGGATTCGTTAAAAAGACATACATTAAAAGTTAAAGAATTTGGTTTCTGTTATTGTTATCACTGAGAAATCTGTTTAAAATATTTCAGTTTTAGAAAAAGAGCATTCACTAATTGTTACATAAATCAGTGTTAATATCAACTAATTTTTAAAAACACACTAAGAAAAGCTACAATGAAAATAGAAAAAGAAAGCACTGTTTCTATCCAATAGAGTTGGAGCAGAGGACTGTCAATACAGCTGTGGTACAGCAGAATGCCTCAGTTGGCTTTGTTTGTTTGTTTTTCTTTCCATTACATACAGAAAAAAACAAACAATGTTGTTTAAAATTATAACCACATCTTTCACATAAGAATTGGTGAGTTTTTAATCTAAATATCCATATAACAGCTTTTTCAGAGGAAACTAAATAATGTATTTCCTTTGTAATCATTTTTATTGCAGTCTTTCTTGACATTTGGACTACAGATATACTTGGAAAGATAGGAAAATAAAATATGAAAGAAAACAGTGCTTAAAGTAATTTTATACATTTATATGATTCCCCATAAGAAATCAATTAGAGATGCTCAGTTTAGCTGTCTAGTCCACTTGTCCTACATAAACAGACCCCTCCACCTGGAGGTTACAAGGTCTATATTTGCAATAAACAAAAGATTCCATGCAACACAGTGTGGGACTCACTGATTTGGGGGCTCTTCATGAAATGGGGCTTGATCAAAATATTCAACAAATAATATTATTCGTTAAATGTCATTTTAACTTTCTCTCTGAAGCTCTTGTTTTGGATTGCTTATTGAATTTGAGAGAGAGAAAGTGTGTGTAAAATAAGGGGAACAATCTGAGAAGGATAAACTAACCAGAAGCTCAGGCAGGTACCCACACACGTACACAAAAGGCACAATTATTCGCTCTGGACACCCTTTTTGCCCAGTGTTTACTCCTTTGCAAATAGTGAGCAATATAGTAAACAAATGTATTTAAATGGTCAATCATATAATTGAAGTTATTTTGTCAGTCATCTAAGTAAAATTAAATTCATCATAAATTTGTAAATCATCGTTCTACTTATAAAAATAAGCATATCAAATATGATACTAGGATAAAAATTTTACACCATTTAATGTAAAGGCTCTTCAATATCTTTTTCTAAGTTCTAAAAAAGTGAAATATATTGAAGCATATTTATACTGCTACCTAACTGAATTATGTGAAGGGAGAAATAGGGGCAAATTTTTCTTTTTAACACATCTGTCAACCTGATTTTGAATCCTCAGCAAGTGGGGGAAAATTCTAGGTAGTCCCAAAATGCAAACCAGCATACATTCACTCATCAGTCAAAATTTAGTTGGAAAATGATTTATTGAAGGAAAATGGACACAAGCCCCATAATCCAGCAATTCTTCTGAATATATATCCTCAGAGATCCATAAGGGAATATGTGTAGGGACATTCACTGAAGTACTGTTTATGAACGCAAAGAGGAAACACACTATGCACCTCCAGGGAATGGTAAAATATCATATGTTCACTAAATGGAGTATAAAGTCAGAGTCAGAACTCATGAGCCAGATTTACACTTAGCAAGCATTGCTGAAAAACCTAATGGTTAACTTTTAAAATGTAAGAAACAGAATGGCATTTATAGCACAATATCATTACATAAATTTTAAAACGCACATGATACTATATACTTTCAAGAGTATACTTAAATTTAAGTCTATATAAATATATAAATTTAAGCCTACATATATAATTACATGTATGTATAATTTTATGTTATATATATATATGACAAGAACTGTAAGGATATACATTAAGTACGTTAGAGCAGATGTCTATGGGGCAAGAGAATGGGAGTGGAGCTTAGGGGTCAAGTGGGCAAGTGAGATGAAACAAAAGAGAGGCTTACACCAGCCAACCTATGACATAGTGGGGCTGTGAATAAGGACCCAGACTGATTCAATTCTGTGTGCTTGACCAAAAAACAAGACAAAGCAAACAAACAAAAACAGAGCACAATGACTTTAGAGCCATAGTTATTGACATTAGGAAAAATCAACATCTAGCCATACCAAAGACGAAGACAATGATATTGAAAAAGACAGCAAAACTTATAGATTGGTGATATCCCTACACTATAATATTTACTGCAAGTAAAATCTAAAAATCTTATACAGAAATTTCTTATTTCTAAAATTGATGTATGGGTCTGATTACATTTAAACACATGAAAAAAAGCAAACCACGACAAGGAAAGACCTTCTGAACAGTTCACTGCAGCAACATTGCTCACATGGCGTAGTTGTATCTAGTTTACAAAATCAGAGTGGTCACTAAGATGGCCAGCACCACTGGGACAGGCAGTTACATCAGGCAGCAGCTTCATCATTTTGCTACATGTGTGCATGGACTGAATAGCTGAAAAGAAAAAGAAATATATATACAGACAGAGAGAAAGAGAAAAATAGACAGAAAATATGTATGTGTATGTATACAGAAAAATAAATAATGAATTCTATCTCCACGACCTAGCTATTTCAGGTGAAATAGCGGGGTATGATCTAAAAGAAAACTATGTCATGTCCCCAATTCACTTTATTTTATTTTTTTTTTCCTTTTTTGTCTTTTTTCGTGACCGGCAACGGATCGCAACCCTCAGTGTCGCGCCCGTACCGGACCGGGACCGGCAACGGGATCGCAACCCTCTGTGTTGCTCCCGCACCTCGCTCAGCCAGTGAGCGGCCGGTCTGTATGTGGGATCCGAACCCTCGGCGGGAGCGCCGCCGCACTTCCCAAGCAGCGCACTGTAGCAGTGCGCCACCGGGCCGGCCCCCCCAATTCACTTTATATGGGTGAGACGCAGTTACAGGGCACATTGTCTGATAAGAGTTTGCAGAATTCTGTGAAAGGTAAACTATTTTGTTAAAGACAGCCAATTAAGGCCATTCTGAGTAATCCATATAGTTATCCAACCAGATGCTAAAATAGAAACCAGAGTATCTCTATGACTTTTATCACTGTAGTATCTTTGAAAATACTTCATTATTACTTGAATTTCCAATGAAAATAGGCAAATATTGATCATATAGTTACAAAACCGATACACTATGTTACTTAGATAACACTTAAAATGTGTTGATCTGTGTCTTCATTGCTAAGGAAGTTGGATTAAATAATGTGTAAAAATGGCAATTACTAATTAATTTTTTTTCAGCAAATACATCAACATCGTCCCTTTTTAAATCCATTATTTCTACTCTTCTTACCATTATATAAGTAATGGTTTCATAAGATTGTCTTGGGAAATTACCAAAACTAGGTCAAGAATTATAAATGAAGTTTTAATTCTTATGAGAACAATAACAATTTATCTGAGGGATAATCCAAGTCCATCAACGATATGATCATCTCAACATCATAAAGATTGCTAAACTGAGATTTTTTTACTCCCAAAAGAAGCTATACATAAGAAGCAATAGAAATCAATCAATATAAGTTGACTAACAAATTAATATTCCCAAAACTCTCACTCTAAGTTAGTTATGGAAGCTACACAATAAGAAACTATATTCAACAAAACATACCAGCTAAAAAGTCTTAAAGATATTAAAACTGCAAAATATGCATTTTTAGGAAATAAAAGCTAACTTTAAGTACCCAGTTACTGACCACACACCCACACAAAGTAGCAACACTCCAAGATACTCATCTCATGATCTCAAACAAACAGTTTGCTTGACAAGAATTATGAATCAAATCATCATATTAATGAGTAGTTATAAAGTCATATTTTATACCTTGGCACTATGTAGGTGAATCAATAGTTAGGTGAATTAAGAAATTTGCTTCCTATTGTCTAACATTTCCCCGTTAGGAAATTGTCTACAAATGGTGAGAAAGAAAAATCTAAAGATGTATTACATGTTGTCTATTTTTAAGACTATAAAACTGTGCACAGACCAAGCAAGTCACCAGATAGTTAAACGGTTACACCAGAGAGTTTATCTGAAATTGCTACAACAAATGGCCCCCTTAAAAGTTTTCAAAAATACTGAGAAGTACTGGAAAATTTTTGTTAGGTTTTTTTTTTTTTTTTTTTCCCCTCTCCCCTTTGCAACAGAATGAGGGAATGAAGCATTTTTCTTGGACACTGAGTATAATTATAACTAATCATCTCCTTCTCCTTGGAGCAACATTCGTTGACGTTCCTTCATTTTAGGGTGGCTGGCTGACACAATTCAAATATAATTACTCTTCTTGCATGATAAACTCCAGCACCGTGAGCAAATACAGCATGTCTCATTGTCAAGTATGGCTAGACAGCAGCAGTGTAATATAGACCTTTCAAGCCCTGGTGTAGCCCCCTGCCTTTGAAATCTGTGTGAGATGACAAAACTGACTTTCATTTCCCTTGGACTTTCTCAAGGTATCCTTATTAAGAAAAAAAAAAAAAGGCCTAAAACCCATAAATTTAATCTACTGCCTGCCAATCACAATGGTTTCTGCTGTCAGACACGCATGATACATAACCACAAAATTTAAATGTTATTGTTTCATACAAGAAGAAAATGTTGCTCATGACTACCCCAGTCATGTGACAGTTCAGTGCGGTTTCCTTTGTTTGCCTCCTCCACCGCTGAACAATGGCAAGAGCTGGAAACGTGTAACCGATGGACCAAATGTGGAAGGAGCCACACAGTAATAAACTCTACTGGAGGCCACTTTTCCCAGCTGTCTTGTAAGAGACGATTTCATGCATGCAGAGTGAAAGTTTGTTTCCTAACAAGTATTTCATTTCAGATCAACAGGGATGTTTGCTTCATTCTCAAATGACTTCTAATTTAAAAAACAAAATCTAATTCATAGTTGGACGATCACTGGAATACAACTTTCACCAACTTTTGAGAAAGAAATAGTAAAATTATAATAGTAATAACATCACATAGTCATGAATGTTGACTTTTTGGAAGAAAGAAAGGCTTTAAACTTAAAATAAAAATTTTTGACACACACCCTACCGCCCCAAAGAGCAATGTTTTTATTAACATGGTAAACAATATGGCTTTGTCTCACATGTTCTGATTAGTGGTTAAATATATATATATTTCTGTGGATGGCTGTAAATATAAACACAACATCATTTTGTCCCATGTTGAATTAAAACAAATTCAAAAAATGTTATTTTAGCTACTATTTTCTAGGACAATGTTTTCACAATGGACCTTCCAATATTAGATGTGGGTTTTTATTTTCCTGAGTAAAAGAGAAGTCTCTTTTTCTGAGTGTTACAGCACTGTAACTGGAACTATATTGCATAACTGCATGTTTATATTAGGCTGCTATGGAAACAACTACAGGCAGTTGGATCTTTATTCCTTAACAGTCTAAAAACTATATAAAGTAACCACCAACCGTTATCATTAGCAGTGAATAGACTTAGCAGATGAAGAATCAGATCCTGACAATGGGACTCTTGTTTCGTGGGTAGTGAAACAAGTTGGCTCAGTATATCAGCTGGCCTCATTTCTTCATGATATGAAACAGTGAAATCTAAATTTAAAAACTGAAAACAAAACCTTCACTTGCTCTACATATATGAACAAAATCTCAGCAATTTTTTCTTCCAAAATAGGCAGAATTGTACATTACAATTCAGTTATTTGAAAGTCCACACTAGCCACTCAGAAGTGATCGAATAATATGTGGCTCATAGCAATTCAAAGAAACCTAAATATAAAATAAAATGAAACCTTTGACCACTGCTATTTGCAATAGCTGACTGGCTTATTGCAAGAGAATGACAGCTGTGATATATGTATACATGGTCAAAACAAACAAACAAAAAGCATAAAATAAGGAGTTAGATTTAACATGTTTAAAATAACCTAGAAAATTCAAATTAAACTCTGTCACAGATTAGGTCCTGTGAGGTACACAAAAGAGACCACCCTTCTCCTTATATAACAAGAACACTCTATTAGAGAAAGTCCAATGGTCAGCAAAGTGCTTTTTTGTTTTTCATGAAGCACAACGTAACCCTGCTAGCAATCAGCAATGCAGCCACGTTACAATACCTCAATGGCTTTCTTCTTTTGTTGTACAAGGTTTACACTAAAACCTTTAAATAGCAACCCCATTTTCAATTTGCCTTTCCCTTTCCCTAGAAAACAGAGCTCTACCACTCTGAAAACCATCCACCCCACTGTCCTGATTCTATTTTACCTACTATTTTCTAGGACAATGTTTTCATAATATTTGTCTTTTGGATGCATTTATAATTAGAATCATTTAGGTGCACTGCCCAAATGCAGTTGTTTAGAAATCAAAACCAAATAAATATACAAACCCACCATGGGCATCGCAAACATTCTTGCTTTAACATTTTTAAAAGTTTAGCAAAAGGAATAAGAAAGGAACATGAACCTGTTCTTCATTATCACAACACAGAGAGTCACCCCTCCGCTGCCCATGTAGCTTAGTCCTAAAACCTAATAAGCCCTGACTTCACTCTACTGACCTACTACCCATAAAATTCCTAAAATTCAGCAGTTTGAACTAATGTGAACTGGTTATATAAGTGCAGCCCAAGTCCAAAAATAAAATAAAAACAAACAAAACAAGAACAAGTGAATGAGAGATTTGCATTTTGGTTTGCCATGGTATTTCTTCTCAAAGGCTGAGAATTCTTCCCCTTGCATATTTATATATGCATCAGCTCAGAAGTTACACAATGTTTCCATCAGCAGAAGATATGGCACTTAGAGAAAGCACCATGAAAATAAAAACTACAGACAAAATAGGGTGTATTTGCATATTTCACTTGAAATTAGGCTATGTTGCAGCACATTGGAAACTCATATGCATTGGATGTCAGCTGAGTTACTTTTCTTTCCCCCCAAGGTGACATTGGTGCTTGTCTTACCAAATATGATGCAACTGACAAGTGTTTTCATGTAAGGAAGATATATGCCTCCCATCACCTTGTCAAGCTGAGTGAAGGCAAACTCTAGCACATCCTTTCACAAGTGATTAGGTGGTCGGAGTCATTAAAAGTCATAAAGTTAGACTGCAGCAGTGAGCTATGCATATATATGAACTCATCCAAAGCTGTCCTCCTTGAAGCAGGTGATAGCTCTCAACTTTGCCTCTGACCGAGTCATAAATTCTTGGCTGAGCCTTCTTTCCCTTAGCATACCTTTGAAATTATACCGAACAGTAAATGCTGCCTTGGCCAGTCTCATTGTCTCCTGCTTTCCCAGCCAAACCTCTGATGACTGGAGGTCCAAACATCTGATTTTGGTTCACTAACACAAAGTAAACAACCAAATTGGCATTACTTATTCTTCCACAGCATTTTTAAAATTAGTTTTCAAAGTGCATTAAAAACTCCTCTCAATCAGCCTACTTTCAAATTTTCTAAAAGGGCAACAAGAAAAAGAGTGGTATTACTTAACTACTCCACAAAGTGAGGAAATTAAGACACAAAGAGTTCAAGTGACATTACCAAGAGTCTAAACCATTATGGCTAATCAGGAGCTCAGAACAAAGTTTAAAGCCTTACGTTATAAGGCTCTACAATCTTCCCACTTTTAGCCTTATCGTTTCCCAGAATATAACCATGATTTTCTATAAATTTTGTTTTTAAAATGCCTGAGACAATATCAATTTAAAATGTTTAAAATGTGTCATTTGACCCATAAATTTCACTTTTAAGAATCTGTCCTAAAGTACGGGCAAATATATGTATGCACAAGATGTTCCATGCATCATTATTTATAATAAACAATTGCAAACAACCTAAATGTCCAAAAATAGGGGATTCTTGAGATTCTTTGATTAAATATTACCAATCCAAAATACATTATGAGGAATTTTTAATGCTAAGGGAAATAATCATAACATAATGTTTATAAAACACACAAAATACTATACTTAAGGATCTTGACTATGCTAAATATACAAGTATACAGAGGAAAAAAGACTAGAAAAAATACAATAGAATGCTAATGATATTTACCTCTGTGTTTGGGGATTGCAGATAATTCTAATTTTCTTTTATTAAATGTGTACGGATTTTTCAAATTTTTTACAATGAGCATCACTTACTTTTACAATCAGAAAAAGAAAATAAAACATTAAAGTTCCTCAGTGGTTATATAAGAATGTAACACATTCCATAGGTCTCTTGCAAATCATCTCAACATAGACCACCTGATATTAAGCAATCTAAATGCTTTCTAAAATGCATCACAGCGACGTAGGCACTCAGTGCCTGCCCTGAGTATATGAGCTATGTCTCTTTATTGATCTGGTATAGTGGCCAATAAATTTTTAAGATACTACCTGATGGACCTTGATAAACCAGACTGCTGTTCCTAGAATCACTTCATTTCCCTGTGAAGGGCCTAGAAGTTTGTTCACTCCATATCAATTGGACATAGTCATGACTAAACACAATGGCAAGGAAGGAGACAGCAGTTGCAAGACTTTAATTTCAAACTCTCCAACTTTAATAAAATAATTTTGGGCTTCAAGCCCTATAGCAATTAAGAACAACTTCTCTTGGGCTAATCAACTAGGCACAAAACTACTCATTTCAGCCTTCAGAAAGGCCATTAAAAAAAAAAGAAAAAAAAAAGCTTTTTAACCACTAGACATTTAAAAAGATAAAAAGCCAAAACTGGGATGCATATGCATATGCCCCTGTGTCATCTTTTAAATGACATTTTCTATTGTTCCAAGCCAATAACAAAACACTTCAAAGGCCTATGCAATTGAGTACATTAATGTGATTTAAAACAAATGTCTAAGTGCCTACCAAGGAGAACACACATGGATAAGGAGCATGACTCTCCTTACCAAGCATATGGATTTAATTTTCCAGCCTGTCATCATCATAGTTATATGGAATAGACAGCTTTAAAGTCATTTCTTGTTCAGTACTCTAGAGTTGAAATGTGTTAACTGATCAACTATATTAAGTACGTGGCTGAGAAACTTTTAGAAGAGACTAGGATAGAGGAAAAGAAAGCTAAGGGGAAAAAGAAAGAATCTGAGTTCTCTGCATCTGGTAAATGGCTTTTTCCCCAGGATCTCATAGGAAAAAAACCCTCCAGTAGCTACACTTGCCCAGAAGGAAGCCGTGTTGATTTTCTGCTCATAGGGATTCTGCTTCTGAATATGGTCTTTTAGAGGAGACAAAGAATCAAAAGCCATTCGGAAGATTTCCCACTGATTCTCATACAGTCTCAGCACTTTGACAATGAAAACAAGTTATTTAAAAAATAATTTATTTTATGAACTAAAAGACTTTCCCCTACCTCTTATTAATAAAAGCCACGTTCATATGCAGCCCATAAGAAGATTTCACATGTCTCAGCCTTCTTTCTCTTCTCTCTATCCATTCACCTGGAATCACAGGACTAACAAACAGTGAAATAAACAGAAGCTGGGTTTCAGGAATGAAAAAAAGAAAAAGAGAATTCTTAGACAATCAAAGAGATGAACAATCCCTAAAAAATTCAAGTTAAAAATATAGTTAGTCATTTTGGTTAATAATAATCAAAACGAAGATTTCTTTTTATTTTAGTTTTTATGCTATTGTTCTCATTAAAAAAGCAATACATATTCAAGGCAGAAAAAGTTGTAATACAAAGAAAAGCATACAGAAGAAAATAAAATTTTCGCACACACTACCAAGAAATAACTATTATTAGGAGTCTATTATTCCTTGTAGCTTTTTATACATAAAAATAACTTTTAATGCATATATGTATTTCAGCATATATATTTTCCATAATTTATTTAATCATTCTCAATTGCTAGACACATAGAAGGGATCTTATTTTTTACTATTTTTAACTCTGCAACAAAAAATCCTGGAATGTAAGTCTTTCTGCATATTTGTGACCTTTTTCTCTTTCCAGTAAATTCAAAACAGTGAAATTACTGAGTTCAAAGAGTATGAGCCTTTTAAGTCTTTTAAAATACATTGCTGAATTGCCCTACATAAATTTTGTTGCAATTTATACTCCCAAGAGCAATGTTTAAGAAAATGTCTTTTAAAATAGTCCTGCTATTCTTCTCTTTGTTTCAAAACAATAGGTTAGCTATAGAAAAGGTATAATGAAAGCTGAAACAGCATCCTATTTGTCTAGAAATTATTTATGTCTTCTCATCTCTCAAAGAGAGTACATATATTTATAGCGAGAACAACATTCACCTCAAATGACTGTGTCATATAAAGCAGAAAAACATCACTGGCCACACACATCCACTTGTTTCTATTTGAATGAAGCACAAGGAAATGCACTTTGGATTTATTGCATCACCAGCCTTCTGAGTTGTAAACCGTATTATTTGCACTGTTCCCAATAGCTTGAGAGATCTAATAAGGCAGAGGCATTAACAAATTCTGTTTGTTGCACCAAATGCATAGGATGTATTTAACCAGCCTAGAGAAGGTAAGATTTAAAGTGGTGAAGGACAAGCTCACCAGTCAGGGTGATATCAAACACTAATGTCTGGTAGAGCAAGGCTTCTGTGTGTCAAAAAGCAACAAAAAATTAGTGGGTGTTTGGGTGGCAGGATTTTATTTCATAGGGAAAGGAATTTGGAGAGAATGAAGGGGGAAGCAATAAAAAGAAAAGAAGGGCAGATAGCCAAGGTCACATCAGTGCAACTTCCCAAACTTTGCCAAGCCAGGAAGAATAGGTGACCTTTCTATGGAAGAGTTTCCTCATCCAAAATATCCCCCAAGTTATGCTCTTGTTCCAGTGCCACTCAGGAAGGTGTTAGGGTATAGCTGAGCTGTAGTTACTGAGGGAGAGTGGTGACTGCCGTTAGTGTTCCCTACTTAGTTAAGCATTAACCTACAGATCCACATTTACATTATTTCTCCCACCATCTAAGTGGTCAGTGCTGCCCCAGGTGTCATCTCAGTCATTCCCTAAATTGCAAAGCTAGGTGAATAAATCACAGATTCGTAACTGCGATAAACAGGGACTCTTCAGGACCTCTGAAGATCAGGTACATTTGAGGGAATTTAAAGTACATGATTTTATTATCCAGACCACAGATATGGATTGTCATTACTAAATCAAAGCCATTCAAATGATAAACAAAACATTCAGATTGGTTTTAGGGCCCCTCACCATCAACAAAAGTGCTTCAAATTGAGCTGCCCTATTTACTGACCTACGTATTATTAATACTACACAAGAACTTGTCTAAAACTTCTGGGGTCTAATTAAAACTTTTCATGTGGATATTTCTGAGAGACCACGAAGAATTACTAGGTATATATTAAATTTATAAAGACCATCACAGTCTAAAACAGAAAGCGGTTGAATAGCCTAATCCTGGGATTCAGGGAATGAGTCATGAATAGAGGACACTTTACACTAGCGTCTCTCTGTCTGAATCGCTCCCATGTTTTCCTCCCTTCTCTGTCTGCCTAATCCTCTAACTCAAAGCTAATGTTTTCTTTCAGGATTCAGGGAATGAGTCATGAATAGAGGACACTTTACACTAGCGTCTCTCTGTCTGAATCGTTCCCATGTTTTCCTCCCTTCTCTGTCTGCCTAATCCTCTAACTCAAAGCTAATGTTTTCTTTCAAGATGAAAATTCGTCCATGTTCTGAGACACTAAACCACCAGCAAAACCATACATGTGAAGAAACTGGTACCAAAACTCCACCCCAAAACCCAAATCTTACAAGAGGCTCAAGTTGGCCTTAAAACTGAGGACATGTTTGAAGCATCTGTGGATGTAAGTTTGGCTCTTAATTGCAGTGTCTCCAAACAGAGCAGTTTTTTAACAGGTTTCCCAACACTAAATTCAGCTATACTCTGAGTATATTCTTGTAAGGGAATACATTCAAATGTATTTTATAGAGAGCAGTAACTCCCTGGTACCACAATGGATTTTTTTTTTTTTTTCCTTTTTTGGTGATGAATTCTATGACCCACGAAATGAGCCGTCTGTAAGACAAGATGCTTCTCAAGTCACTTTGGAAGTGACTCCTGTACCAGAATATTTCACGAAAGCAAATCACCTCCCAACCCTTTCTTGATAATATTTCACGAAAGCAAATCACCTCCCAACCCTTCTTTGACTAAATGCTAAGGGAGTGATCTTAGCAAAATAGAGTTTGTTCTAAATAATAGGGATTCTTTCTTGAAATCAGATATTTCAACCCCAAAGAATAAACAATAACTCTTACCACAGTGGTTGTCACCCTTCGGTTCTATCATTCAAATGTTTCTTCTTCCCTGAGAGCTTTATTCCATTTTAAGACTGTGCTATATTGACTCCAATATTTGTAGTTAATCACTGTCATTTTGGCAAATTTTCTCCATCTTCTGGGTGGGATTCATTTAGAAACACCCTGATACTTCTCTATGCTCAAAGCCACCTTTTACCATATTAAGGTGAAATAGATTCATTTTCCCACTTTAGCCTTTTCTTTAGCCTTCATTCTAAAGATTCCAAATTTTCTAGTGAAAAAATGCTTTTTAGAGAAATCAAGTAGCTTTTATTTTAAAAAGTGACATGCTTATTTTCACACTCAAAAAAATGCTATAAACTTCCTATTCCATGCAATAAAACTGGAAAAAGGCAATATTTACTAGAGTCCATATAGACAATAAAGTCCTCTTCAAGTAAACCTGTGTTTCAGCTGTTCTCACATATAGCAAGTCATTGAGTTGCAGCAAATAAATAATATGGAATCTATCTTCAAAAGCAAAATTGATTTTAACTGCGTTCTTTAACTGTGCCTAAAAATAAAGTGCACTATTTAAAGAGAGCCTGTGAAATTTTAGGAATGTCATATATTGGTAAACAATTCAGAGCTACATGTGTAAAGAGGCAATTAATTTGTTGAGTAAATGAAAAACAGGTTCTCCTACAATTGTTTTTCGCTTCAAAGTAACTCTTGGGTGATCTTTTCCCAATTCGGAAAAGCACTAGCAGCTTGGCCTAAAGGTACGAGGTCCCACCCTTTAATCCTTGTCTCCTGCTTACCTTCCAAATTCTGGCCAAGGGGCAAATGCTCTGACATGAGCCTGGACTGTGCAGCTGCTGTGACAGAGGAAAGGGGACGAGACTTCCATGCAATAATGGTGCTGGTCAACATACCACCTTCCCTGCCCCCTCGCTCATCTTCCCTTTCCAAAGGAGTAGATCCATTCTAGGCCTGAGGTCACCTCAGGGGAAACAATCAGGGCAGGACACTTCCCTTTGCTTCAAGGAACTTTGAAAAAATGGGTCCAAAGCAGCCCTCAAAGTTACAAGTCCTTATTGTAACTAGTGATTCTGGGATTTCCTTCTAAAAGAAAAGGAGGCATTGTCTCAGAAATGGTCATGGTCACCTTCCTCTTACGAATCTCTGCTAATCTCATTGTAGCACTTCACGTGATTTGCCCATCTGTCAGGGAAAATTGACACATTTGACGTAATGAAGGCTCAGTATGAAAAGACAGACAAGGGCCGGCCGGTGGTGCACTGCTACAGTGCGCCGCTTGGGAGCGCGGTGGCGCTCCCGCCGAGGGTTCGGATCCCACATACAGACCAGCCGCTCACTGGCTGAGCAAGGTGCGGGCGCAACACCGAGGGTTGCAATACCGTTGCCAGTCCCGGTCCGG
>NW_007726301.1:572478-575509 GCF_000696425.1 Galeopterus variegatus | reverse complement strand
AAAAAAAACAAAAAAAAAAAAAAAAAAAAAAAAAAAGAAAAGACACACAAGGAGACAGACCTTTGGTCTCATTCCGTGAACCAGCTCAACTAAATTATAATCATAAACAAACTGGCTTCTAATTGTAGGTCCTTTTGTCATCTCCTTAGATCCCCTCACTCAGACCCCTCCATTTGTCCTACCACAGAATGTTAACAAGTCGGATTTCAGTCATGAAACCAGTATCCCATCCCACCTTTACCACTTACTTCAAAGTTATGTTACCATGTTTTTATTTTCTGTATTCTGATGCTGTGACGTCTGTGACCTTGCCAGATTGTACCTCCCAGAGTTAGCTCTTCATAGAGATAGTAAACACCTGAGCTTGCTTTTCAAATGCAGAACAACCAGTCCAGAGGCCACACCCCCAACCACCTCCTGTACCAGTGTTCTCACACTCTGGGCCTCTATCCACCTGCCCTAATCACTCCAGGGTCAGGCACCGGGACAGCCTCTGAGACCCAGAATTCCCTGAAATCACTCAACTGGTCAATCCTAAACCTCCTTACCCTGCCTTTCCACCCACCCCCACCCCATTTCTTCTCACGGAAACCACAATAATGTCCCTTGCCCTGTTTCCCCCTCTCCTCTGCCTCCTGACTGACCCCATGCTTCCCCATGTGGCCCCCCCAGGGACATGGCATGCCCTTTTTCTTGATCTGTGAGTATAGCAAACTACCTTTTCTTTTATTATGCAAATGTTTTATTGTTTATGAATATTCATGAGATACAAAGCTGATTGTCCCCACTTGTGCCCAAGATGTGATGGCCAGATCCATGCTGGCAGCATGCCCATTACTACAAATTGCAATTATACCCCATGTCCCCCACCCAATTATCCCTAACCTTCCTCCCCTCCTTTCCCCCACTCCACTTGGTATCCCTAGGTGTTCTCTCCCTCTGCAAGTCCAACACACCACTGTGGTCTTTCTTTCCTTCCTTCTTTCTCTCTCAGCTCCCACTTATGAGTGAGCACGTGAGGTATTTATCCCTCTGTGCTTTGCTTATTTCACTCCACATAACTTTCTCTAATCTCATCCATGTTGATGCAAATGGGAGAATTTCATTCTTTTTTATGGCAGAGTAGTGTTCCATGGTATATATATACCACATTTTCCTTACCAAATCATCCATCAATGTACGTTTAGGTTGGTTCCATATCTTGGATATTGTAAACAGACCTACAATGAACATGGGAGTGCAGGTATCCCTTTGACATGATGATTTCCATTCCTTTGGGTATATACCCAGAAGTGGGATTGCTGGATCATATGGTAGTTCTAACTATAGTTTTTTGAGAAAACTCCATACTGTTTTCAATAATGGCTGCACTAATTTACAGTCCCACCAACAATGCAGAAGAGTTCGCTTTTCCCCACATTCTCGTCAACATTTGTTATTCTCAGTCTTTTTGATAATCCCAGTCTAGCTGAGGTGAAATGATAGCTCAATGTGGTTTTGATTTGCGTTTCCCTGATGATTAGTGATGTTGAGCATTTTTTCATGTACCCATGGGCCATTTGTATGTCTTCCTTCAAAAAATGTCTATTCCTTTTTTTCTTTTTTTTTTACTGTGAAGTCCTTGTATATTCTGGATATTAATCCCTTGTAAGATGTGTGGTTTGCAAATATTTTCTCCCATTCAGTAGGTTGTCTTTTCACTGTGTTGATCATTTCATTTGCTGTACAGAAGCCTTTTAGTTTGATATAATCCCATTTGTTTATTTTTTCTTTTTGTGTGTGTGCTTTTGGGGTCTTATTCATAAAGTCTTTGCCTGGTCCTCCTACATCCTGAAGTGTTTGACCTATATTTTCTTCTAGGAGTTTTACAGTTTCAGGTCTTATACTTAAAAGTCTTTCATTCATTTTGAGTTGATTTTGGTTTTGTCTTTTCTCGTGACCGGCAACGGATCGCAACCCTCAGTGTCGCGCCCATACCGGACCGGGACCGGCAACGGGATCGCAACCTTCGGTGTTGTGCTCGCACCTCGCTCAGCCAGTGAGCCGCCAGTCTGTACGTGGGATCTGAACCCTCGGCGGGAGCGCCGCTGCACTCCCAAGCGGCGCACTGTAGCAGTGTGCCACCGGGCCAGCCCCTACAGTTTCAGGTCTTATACTTAAAAGTCTTTCATTCATTTTGAGTTGATTTTGGTATATGGCAAGAGGTGTGGGTCTGGTTTCATTCTTCTACACATGGATGTCCAGTTTTCCCAGCACCATTTACTGAAGAGGCTGTGTTTTCCTAAATGCATGTTCTTGGCACCTTTGTCAAAGATCAGTTGGGTATAAGTATCTGGGTTGACTTTGGGGTTCTCTATTCTGTTCCATCAGTCTGTGTGTCTGTTTTTACTCCATTACCATGCTGTTTTGGTTACTGTAGCTTTGTAATACAATGTGAAGTGAGGTAGTGTAATGCCTCCAGATTTGTTTTTTGGGGTTTTTGTTTGTTTTGGTTTGGTTTTGGTCAGGATTGCTTTGGATATTCAGGGTCTTTTCTTGTTTGATATGAATTTTAGGATTGTTTTTACTATTTCTGTGAAAAATGTCATTGGTATTTTCATGGAGATTTCATTGAATCTGTAGATCGCTTTGGATAGTATGATCATTTTCACCACATTTATTCTTCCAATCCATGAACAAGGAATGTCTTTCCATCTTTTGGTGTCCTCTTTAAGTTTCTTTCAGCAGAATTTTGTAGTTCTCATTGTAGAGCTCTTTCACTTCTTTGGTTAAATTTATTTCTAAGTATTTTATTCTTTTGGTAGCTGTTATATATATATAAGAAAGCTATTGCTTTCTTGATATCTTTTTCTGCTTGTTCACTGTTGGTGTATAAGAATACTACTAATTTTTGTGCATTGATTTTGTATCCTGCAATTTTACTGAGTTCATTTATCAGTCCTAGAAGATGGGTTTTTTTTTTTGTCTTTTTTTTTTTTTTTTCGTGTCCGGCAATGGATCGCAACCCTCAGTGTCGTGCCCGTACCGGACC
>NW_007726301.1:570018-571608 GCF_000696425.1 Galeopterus variegatus | reverse complement strand
GTACCGGACCGGGACCGGCAACGGGATCGCAACCCTCGGTGCTGCACCCGCACCTCGCTCAGCCAGTGAGCGGAACCGGTCTGTATGTGGGATCCGAACCCTTGGCGGGAGCGCAACCACGCTCCCAAGCGGCGCACTGTAGCAGTGCGCCACCAGGCCGGCCCAGTCCTAGAAGATTTTTAGTAGACGTTATGGGTTTTTCTATATATAGGATCATGTCATCTGCAAAAAGCAATAATTTGACTTCATCTTTTCCAATTTGGATGCTCTTTTTTTCTTTCTCTCTTTTTTCATATCATCCTGCCTCTCTCCAGTTGATCCCAAGCCCTCTTCTATAGTACTTTGAACATCTGTCATAGTAGTAAACATTTATTGCCTCGTTTTACAGTCAGTCATGTACAAGTGCACCACTAGAACAGCATGTGCTTAATAAATTGTTGGAAAGAAAGGGAGAGGGAGGGTTGCAAGGAGTTAGGGAGGAAGGGAAAGAGAGAAAGAAAGAGACAAAGAAACAGAGACACAGAGAGAGGGAGGGAGGGAGGAAAGATGGAAGAAAGGGAGGGAGAGAGTCAGACAGAGAGAGAGAGAATCTTTCTGTTCAGAAGTACAAATTTTTTTCTTTCCTTGTTACTTTCTTTCTTTCTGGGCCCCAAGTCAATCCTCAGATAAAGGCAAAATTTCTTTATACCTACTTATAAAAACCCCCAACCAAGAAACACTCACCCAGTTACAGAAATCTCCCTCGATTAGCCTCTATTTTTATGGACCCAAAGCTTCTAATCAACAACTCTGCCAAGCTTCCTCCTCTCCTAATCTCTAATTTGCAAATATTTTTTAAAAGCTACTCTCTGCAACAATTCAAGGTCAATTCTGAATTCCCCATGCTTCCTAAAGCTTGCATATATTCTTTAGTTACCACTTCTCTTCCTTCTCTTCCCTTTCTCCTGAGTCACATACCTGGACTTCCCATCTTCGAGTGCCCAGAGATGTCAAGTTAATATTTTATAGCTTCCCCATCTTCATAAAACAAACATTAGCAATATAAAGTTCTGTTTGTTCACTCTTGACCTAAACTGGAAAGAAGTATTTTCAAAATGATCTATAACTCTAAAAGGGTTTTTTCGGTTTGGGTTTTGTTTGTGTTTAACCTCTTGTCAGAAGTTGCAAACTTAAATGCCTCCATGGGGAGCAGAAAGGTCCTGTAAATGAGTGGAGACTGTAGAGTCTGGAGAGCACATGGTCTCTCTCCAACTGTCTGCTTCCTGCCAAAAGAGTCCTTGTGGCCAGATCACCCACGTTTTCAAGGAAAGCTTTAAAATCTTTATTTTTATATGAAGAAACTCCCTACATTTAAAGGTTGCCAACTATTTCAATTTGGGCTAAATGAAAATGATTCTGTGTTAGTTTTAGTAGGAAAGTCTTCATGTTAAGACTTCTCCTTAAGACATTTTACAGGTATTTTTTGAATTTATGGGAAGAGAGCACAGCATATTTTTCTGAGGAAGACTGACATGAAGAGAAAGTTTCATGACCACAGTAGTGCATTGGACTTGCAGA
The DNA here is from genome assembly GCF_000696425.1 of Galeopterus variegatus. Lineage (NCBI taxonomy): Eukaryota > Metazoa > Chordata > Mammalia > Dermoptera > Cynocephalidae > Galeopterus > Galeopterus variegatus. The sequence goes on along the minus strand of NW_007726301.1, from coordinate 570,051 downwards.
GGGAGAGAACATTCTATGGGCTACAAAGTGGAG
>NW_007726301.1:567675-569843 GCF_000696425.1 Galeopterus variegatus | reverse complement strand
ACAAATGCAATTTGTGGTAATGGGTATGCTGCCAGTATGAATCTGGCCCCCACATCATGGGAACGAAGGGTGACAATCAGCTTTGTATCTCATGAATATTCATAACCAATTAAAAAAATGTATACTCACAAAGAAATGATTAAGTTTTGCAATGGTGAGTAGGCTAATCACCCTGAATAGATCAGCATACATTGTATACATGTATTGAAATACAACTCTATACCCCATAAATATATACAGTCAATATGTTTCAACAAAAAAAATTTTTAAATGAGAAAAAAAAGGTAATAGAATTTTTAAAGTCATAAAGTTTTACAATCTAGGTGAAGTGAATCATATTAAGTGGGGAAAAAAAGAAGTTGCAAATGTTGGGTTTTCACCTTCTTAAACATCTCACATCCATCAACTTCTCTTAGTCTTCCCTGCCACCAGCCTCACCCAGGCTATCAATGTAGTGTCCTAGCCCTCCAACGAGGCTACCACAACGTGAACAGTGGCAGCACACAGAGTGTAGTCTGTTTTGTGTTTTACTTTTTCACGGGTAATTTCAACCACATACATCCTGAGCATAATATGATTTAACTGCATATTAAATGGTTTAATTGCATGTGCCCCACTACATTTTCACCTTTCATGCTAATATTAACTTATTTTGGAACTCTTAATTGGAGTTTCTAATTGTTTTTAAAATTTTTTTAAATCTTTCTAGATTTTTCTCTCAAAATGCATACATACGTACATATATAGATATACAATAATAGAAAATACAGGAAGCCAACTGGCCAGAATTAAATAAAGAAGACAATTCATTTCCAACTGCTAAAATCAATTTTGATCTTTTAGGGTCAGACTTAGCACATCACAGTTTTTCTATGATTCATGGGGAAAGCCAAATCTTGGCAGGGGCCTTAGAATCATTGCTAAAGTACTGAACCTAGGATTTGATATATTCTTTCAATTATCGAGAAAGTACTTCCTAGATTTTTATTCTTCAATAACTTACCAATTGCATTCCTCATGAGTGACCACCCACACTGAGGCAACACCCTGAAATGTGTTTTCACCTACAACTGCCTCATGACAGAAATCTGAATTGCAAGTATCTCCCCTCCCGGCCACAATCTTCTAATTTTTGTATTCTCTTCCTCTGCGTTCTCACCAGTTCTACTTCATTTAGGTCATCTGGCTTTTACGTCTGTATTTTCTCCCAATCTATCAATCACTTATTTCACCTAATATGTAGCTAGAGAGTAGTGAAAAGGTAGGAGAGAGGTAGGAGATGATGTTTGGAAAGTCAGGCANCAATAACTTACCAATTGCATTCCTCATGAGTGACCACCCACACTGAGGCAACACCCTGAAACATGTTTTCACCTACAACTGCCTCATGACAGAAATCTGAATTGCAAGTATCTCCCCTCCTGGCCACAATGTTCTAATTTTTATATTCTCTTCCTCTGCGTTCTCACCAGTTCTACTTCATTTAGGTCATCTGGCTTTTACGTCTGTATTTTCTCCCAATCTATTAATCACTTATTTCACCTAATATATAGCTAGAGAGTAGTGAAAAGGTAGGAGAGAGGTAGGAGATGATGTTTGGAAAGTCAGGCAGGGATCCAATTACAGAGAGACTTTCAGAATCTGGAAAGGAATTGGGATTTTATGCTATTGAAAGATCTTATTTTATTGAAATTTTATTAACAGTAATTGTAAACAGAAAAGTGACAATCTGATTTATAATTTTGAAAAGACCACTCTGGCTTCTGTAGGAGAAAAAGAGTGTAAACAGGGCGGCCAGTAAAGAAGATATTAAAGAAATTCAGGCAGGAAACAACACCATATTGAACTTGAATGTGCATGAGATCTAACGGGGATGAAATAGACGAAGTCCTATGAACTCTAAAAATCTAGCCAGTGATACCTCCCTTCCATGACAAGGCTCTGCACTGAGGAGAAATAGCTGAGAATAGATTCCAAATTAAACAGGACACAGGCAATAGAAGCAAAAAAAGAAAAAAAAAAGAAAACGTTAAGTAAAAGCAGGGGAAATGAACAGAATCAGGAGATCTCAGAAAGTACCTGAGCATATTTTTGATACTTTATTCACTTAACAGATCCACAGCTATCCTGACACATTCTTCCTTTTAAAAGTTCAGAAAAACAAATCC
>NW_007726301.1:558225-566217 GCF_000696425.1 Galeopterus variegatus | reverse complement strand
AAAAACTAAAGCAACGAAATAAAAAATGTTTCACATTTAATAATACCTATCAAAAATTAAAAATTTTTAAAGTTATACCGTCCACAAATATTATGGACCAAGAAAACTTTTCTTAAAGTTTAAAAAAATATTAGAAAGTGTATATCTGGAAATTTTTTAATTTATTCATTTTTAATTGACACATATTGATTGTATATATTTATGGAGTACAGAGTTACATTTCAAAACGTGTATACAATGTGTGATGATCGAATCAGGGTAACTAGCATATTCATCACTGTAAAAATTTACCATTTCTTTCTAATAAGAGCATTTGAGTTCCTCTTTTCTAGTCATTTGAGAAAATACAATAAATTATTAACTATAAATGCCTAGCACTACTGTATACCCTAGAACTTTATTTTCCTATCTAGCTGTAACTTTGTATTCATTAAGCAACCTCTCCCTATCCCCTATTTCCATTGCCCCCTCCGCTCCCTTCTCAGCCTGTAGTAGCCATAATTCTACTCTCTATTTCTAAAAGCTCAACTTTTTTTTTTTTAAGTTCCCACATATGAGTCAGAACATGAGGTATTTATCTTTCCGTGCCTGACATTCACTTAACAGAATGTCTTTCAGGCTCATCCATGCTGCCACAAATGACAGGATATCATTCTTTTTTTATGGCTGAGTAGTATTTCATTTTGTATGTATATATATATATATATACACACACACCACATTTTCTTTATCCATTCATCTGTCAGTGGACACCTAGGTTGATTCTATATCTTAGCTATTATGAATATTGCTGCAAAAAACATGGGGATACAGATATCTTCAGTATGCTAATTTCCTTTCTTTGGATAAATACCCAGCAGTGGGATTGCTGGATCATACACTAGTTCTATTTTTAGTTTTTTAAGGAAGCTTCATACTGTTTTCCATAATGACTGTACTAATTTGCATTCCCACCAAAAGTGTGTAAGAGTTTCCTGTTCCCTTCATCCTCACTAGCATTTGTTAATTTTTGTCTTTTTGATAATAGCCATTCTAAATAGGATGGTTTTGATTTGCGTTTCCCTGATGATGAGTGATGTTGAGCTTTTTTCTGTACACTTGTTGGCCATTTGTATGTCTTCTTTTGAGAAATGTTCTTTTCAGGTCATTTGCTCATTTTTTAATTGGATTTTTATTTCACTTTATTTTATTTTTGCTGTTGAGTTGTATAAGTTTCTTGTATATTCTGAGTATTAATTGCTTGTCATATGAATAGTTTGCAAATATTTTCTCCCATTCTGCTGGTTGCCTCTTTGCTCTGTTGATTATTTCTTTTGCTGTGCAGAAACTTTTTAGTTTGATGTAATCCTATTTGTCTATTTTTGCTATTTTTGCCTGTGCTTTAGAAGTCTTCATAAAAGTTTTGCCCAGACCAATGTCTTGGGGTGTTTCCTTCTAGTAGTTATTCTTCTGTGTTTTCTTGTAGTTTTATAATTTCAAACTATAAATTTAAGTCTTTAATCCATTTTGAGTTGGTTTTGGTATATAGTGTAATTCAAAGTCAGGTAGTGTTATAAAATAAACATTAAGTGTAATAAAGCCTCCAGCTTTATTTATTTATTTATTTATTTTTGCTCAGGAGTGCTTTGGCTATTTGGGGTCTTTTGTTGTTCCATATGCATGTTAGGATTGTTTTTTTTCTATTTCTTTGAAGAATGTCATTGGTCTACAACAAGCATAAAAAATCAAGTACCACCAAAGGAACACAATAATTTTCAAGTAACTGATTTCAAAGAAATAGAGATCTACAAAGTGCCTGACAAAAAATTTAAATAATTGTTATAAGAAAACTAAGCAAACCAAAAGAGAACACAAATAGACAACTCATCAAAATCAGGAAAACCATACATGAACAAAATAAGAAGCTTAATAAAGTGATAACAATTATAAAAAAAGAAACCAAATAAAAATTCTGGAGTTGAAAAAATGCAACAAATGAAATAAAACATGGACTAGAGAGCTTCAACAAGAGACTCAATCAAGCAGTCTTAAAAACTTAAGATAGATAACATGAAATTATTCATTCAGAGGAGAAAACAGAAAAGAAAAGAATGAGGAAAGACTACAGGATTTATGGGACACCATTAAGTGAACTAATATATGCATTATGGAGGTTCCCAATAGAGAAGAGAGAGGGATAAAGAAAAATGCTTTTTTTTTTTCGCTGAAAACTTCTGAATCTTGAGAGGGAAATGAACATCCAGATTCATAAAGCTCAAACATCCACAAATAGGGTCAACCAAAGTCAAAGACAAAGAAAGAATTTTGTCATATATAGTGAACTTCCAAAAGACTATCAGTGGATTTCTCAGCAAAAATATTGCAGACCAAGAGCGAGGATTATATAATCAAAGTATTAAAAGAAAAAACACCTGCCAACTGAAAATACTAAACCCAGCAAATTTATCTTTTAAAAATGAAGGGTAGATAAAGTCCTTAACAGACAAACAAAAACTGAAGGATTTTATCACCATTAGACAAGAAATGCTAAAGGAGGAACACTTCCAAATTCATTTTATGAGATCAACATCACCCTGATACCAAAATCAGGCAAAGATACTGTAAGAAAAAACTACAGGCCACTTTACCTGATGAGCATGGATGTAAAAATTCTTAATAAAATGCTTTCAAACAGAATTCAAAAGCACATTAAAAGGATCCTACACTATGACTATCTTAGTTTTGTGTTGCTATAACAGAATATCTGAGACTGGGTAATTTATAAAAAATAAGTAAGTAAATAAAACCAGAAATTTATTTCTTAAGTTCTGGAGACCGGTAAGTCTAAGATCAAGACATCAGCAAGTCTGGTGTCTAGTAAAAGCCTACTCTCCACTTCCAAGATTACACCTTGAACACCTCATCCTCCAGAGGGGAAGAATAATATTCTTCCATGGAAGAAGAGTGTAAGAGTGATGAGAGAGAGCATTCACTCCCAAAATTCCTTCTGTTACAGAATTAAACCCACCCATAATGGAGGAACCCTTATGGCCTAATCACTCCTTAAAGGCCTCACCTCCCAATACTGTTACATTGGCAATTAAATTTCAACATGATTTTAGAGGGAATAAACATTCAAACCATAGCAACGATCAAGGGAGATTTATCTTAGGGATGCAAGAATGGTTTAACATACACAAATCAATTAATGTGATACAACATGTTAACAAAATGAAAGGAAAAAATCACCTGATCATCTCAATAGATGCAGAAAAAGCATTTGACAAAGTTCAACAAAATTCATAATTACAACTCTCAACAAAATAAGTGTAGAAGAATCTTACCTCAATGCAATAAAGCCCATATATAAAAAGCCTGCAGTTAACATACTAATCAATGTAGAAAAATTGGTAGTTTTTTCTCTAAAATCTCATATGAGACAAGGATGCTCACTCTAGCCACTACTTTACAAGATTGTATCAGAAGTCCAGCCAGAAGAATTAGTCAAGAAAGGAAATAAAAGTCATCCAAACTGGAAAGGAAGTAAAATTGATTCCGTTTGCATCCAATATGAGCATATACATAGAAAGCCCTAAGGACTCAACAAAAAAAAAACTGTTACAACTAAGAAACTTATTCAATAAAGCTACAGAATAAAAACTCAACATGCAATAATCTATCACATTTCTATTCACAAACAATGAACAATACAAAAAGGAAATTAAGAAAACAATCTAATTCACAATAGCAACAAAAAATTTTTAATAGTAAATAAGAGAGGCAAAAGATTTGTGGACTGAAAATTATAAAACAATGATGAAGAAAATATAGATAATGGAAAAACATCCTGTGTTCATGTATTAGAAGAATTAATATCACTAAAATGTCCATACTACCCAAGTTATCTACAGATTCAATGAATTCCCTACCAAAATCCCAACAGCATTCTTTACAGAAACAGAAAAAGAAGCAATCCTAAAATTCATATAGAATCACAAAAGACCCCAATTAGTCAAACAATTTTGAGCAAAAACAAAGCTAGAAGCATCCCAATTTCTGCTTTTAAATTGTATTACACAGCTACAGTATAGTGCTGGTATAAAACCTGACATATAGACCAATGGAACAGAGTAGAGAGCCCAGAAAAAAACCCATGCATCTATGGTCAACTGGTCTTTGACAAGGATGCCATGAAAACATATGGAGAACAATGGTCTCCTCAACAAATGGTATTTCAAAAACTGGATATTTATATAAAGAATAATGAAATTGGACTCACTTTGTAAGATACACAAAAATCAACTCAAAATGATTAAAGACAAACGTAAGACCTGAAACAGTAAAACTACTAGAAGAAAACATAGGGAAAATCTTCTTAAGGTTGGTCTGGGCAATAAATTTTTGAATGTGGCATCAAAAGCACAGGCAACAAAAGCAAAAATAGACAAATGGGATTACATCAAACTAAAAAGCTTTCACACAGCCAAGGAAACAATCAACAGAGTGAAAAGACAACCTAAGAAATGAGAGAAAATATTTGCAAACCATATATCTGATAAAGGCTGATATTCAAAATATACAAGGAATTTATACAACTCAATAGCAAAAAAAAAAANAGAATTAGTCAAGAAAGGAAATAAAAGTCATCCAAACTGGAAAGGAAGTAAAATTGATTCCATTTGCATCCAATATGAGCATATACATAGAAAGCCCTAAGGACTCAACAAAAAAAAACTGTTACAACTAAGAAACTTATTCAATAAAGCTACAGAATAAAAACTCAACATGCAATAATCTATCACATTTCTATTCACAAACAATGAACAATACAAAAAGGAAATTAAGAAAACAATCTAATTCACAATAGCAACAAAAAATTTTTAATAGTAAATAAGAGAGGCAAAAGATTTGTGGATTTTAATAGTAAATAAGAGAGGTGAAAGATTTGTGGACTGAAAATTATAAAACAATGATGAAGAAAATATAGATAATGGAAAATCATCCTGTGTTCATGTATTAGAAGAGTTAATATCACTAAAATCTCCATACTACCCAAGTTATCTACAGATTCAATGAATTCCCTACCAAAATCCCAACAGCATTCTTTACAGAAACAGAAAAAGAAGCAATCCTAAAATTCATATAGAATCACAAAAGACCCCAATTAGTCAAACAATTTTGAGCAAAAACAAAGCTAGAAGCATCCCAATTTCTGCTTTTAAATTGTATTACACAGCTACAGTATAGTGCTGGTATAAAACCTGACATATAGACCAATGGAACAGAGTAGAGAGCCCAGAAAAAAACCCATGCATCTATGGTCAACTGGTCTTTGACAAGGATGCCATGAAAACATATGGAGAACAATGGTCTCCTCAACAAATGGTATTTCAAAAACTGGATATTTATATAAAGAATAATGAAATTGGACTCACTTTGTAAGATACACAAAAATCAACTCAAAATGATTAAAGACAAACGTAAGACCTGAAACAGTAAAACTACTAGAAGAAAACATAGGGAAAATCTTCTTAAGGTTGGTCTGGGCAATAAATTTTTGAATGTGGCATCAAAAGCACAGGCAACAAAAGCAAAAATAGACAAATGGGATTACATCAAACTAAAAAGCTTTCACACAGCCAAGGAAACAATCAACAGAGTGAAAAGACAACCTAAGAAATCCTCAACAAATGGTATTTCAAAAACTGGATATTTATATAAAGAAGAATGAAATTGGACTCACTTTGTAAGATACACAAAAATCAACTCAAAATGATTAAAGACAAACGTAAGACCTGAAACAGTAAAACTACTAGAAGAAAACATAGGGAAAATCTTCTTAAGGTTGGTCTGGGCAATAAATTTTTGAATGTGGCATCAAAAGCACAGGCAACAAAAGCAAAAATAGACAAATGGGATTACATCAAACTAAAAAGCTTTCACACAGCCAAGGAAACAATCAACAGAGTGAAAAGACAACCTAAGAAATGAGAGAAAATATTTGCAAACCATATATCTGATAAAGGCTGATATTCAAAATATACAAGGAATTTATACAACTCAATAGCAAAAAAAAAAAATAGACATTTGTCAAATAAGATGTACAGATGGTCAACAGTTTGATGAAAAGGTTAACATCTCTAGTCATCAGGGAAATGCAAATTAAGACCACAATGAAGTATCACCTCACACCTGTTAGAATAGCTATTATTAGAAAGATGAAAAGTAAGTGTTGGCAAGGATATGGAGAAAAGGGAGCCTTGTGCACTGCTAGAGGAAATTTTAATTGGTACAGCCATTATGGAAAACAATATGGAAGTTTCTCAAAAAATTAACAGTGAATCTACCACATGATTCAGCAATCACACAACTTATATTCTTATATAGAAGTATTTAAAAGAAATGAAATTGGTATACCAAAGAGATGTATGCACTGTCATTTTCATTTCAGCATTATTCACAATAGTCAAGCTATGGAAGCAACTTAAATGTCCATCAACAGATGAATGGATAAAGAAAATGTTTTATACATACACACACACACACACACGCACACACACACACACACACACACACATATATATATAATGGAATATTATTCAGCTTTATAAAAGAAGGAAATCCTACTGGAGGACATTACATTACATGAAGTAAGCTAGGTGCAGAAAGACAAATACTACAAAATTATATGTATAATCTAAAAAGGTTAAACTCATAGAAACAGATTTGAGTGGTGGTTACCAAGGCTATAGGAAATTAGGAGATATTAGGGTACCAAGGGGTACAAAGTTTCAGTTACACAAGATGAATAAATTCTGGAGATCTAAGTACAACAATTGACTATAATTAAGAGTTCTTTAATATATACTTGAAGTTTGCTAAGAGGGTAGATCTTAAGTGTTCTCATTACACACAAAAAAAGAGTATAAGTATCTGAGGTGATTAACATGTTAATTGGTTTGTGGTGATTATTTCACAATGTATATGTATAGCAAATCATCAAATTGTGCACCTTAAATATATTTATCTTTAAGTATCAAATAAACCTTAATCTTTTTTTTTTAAAGAGCCATACTTTCTTACCTTTAATCAGCCTCTTCCAAGTTAAGGAAGCCATTTTCCTGGAAAGCTTCTCTGTGAAAAGGTCACCCAGGTTCCAAGCCCACAAACTGAGAGATCAGACACTGATGTTTGGAACTCACCCAAAATACAACTACACCTTAAACTTCAAGTTTGAAACAGTCATTAGCTTGTTATTATCCTATAGAACATTTGTCGTTTAACTATGTATAACTGACTGAGAGAGTTTGGATGTGTTGTCCCCCCAAAACTCATGTGGAAATCTGGTCCCCAACGTGGCAGTGCTGGAAGCTGTTTGAGTCATGGGGACAGATCCCTCATGAATGGATTAATGCTCTCTTGGGAGTGCGGGTCTTGAGTGAGGTCTCCCTCTATTACTTCCTGCAAGAGCTGGTTGTTTAATAGACCCTGGCACCTTCTCTCTCTCTCTCTTGCTTCCTCTCGCCATGTGATCTGCTTGTCCCCACCAGCTGCTGCCACTTTCTGCCATGAGTAGAAGCAGCCTGAGGCCCGTGTCAGATGCAGCTGTCCCAGAATCATAATCTAAATAAATCTCTGTTGTTTATAAATTACCAGTCTCAGGTATTTCTGTTATAGCAACACAAAACGGACTAATACATTGACCATTCAGAATATTTTTAAATGTTGATTTAGACACGTCGGAAATAATTTCTTGTAAGTCATACTGTCAATACTGCTTCCTTCAAAAAAATGCTTATATATCTCTTCTATTTATTTCTTGACAGAAAAAAAGGAATTTATGGGAAAAGGAGCCCCTCAATCATTGATGATTTAATTCTCTTTCTAAAGCTTGTGAGTATTTCTGAAAGATTAAATAAATGATGTTTCCTGATTTATCTTCATTCTCATGTTTATTTGGCCTCTTCAAATAATTTAATAGAAATTACTGTGAAGATAGTTTATTTTTTTTAA
>NW_007726301.1:555040-557608 GCF_000696425.1 Galeopterus variegatus | reverse complement strand
AATTTTAATTGTAGTAAGAGATTTTATAATATACATTTATGTTGAACTAATCTCTTGGGATATTTTGGGGGTGGGGAGGTCCTCTTAAATGTTTTTGAATTTATTATGTGAAATGAAATCATCTGTAATCTTTTCAAAGCAAAAACTTGAAGAAACATGAAGAAGAGTTAATATCATTAAGATGTCCATAAATAAAAGCAATAAAATTGAAATTAAAATATTGGTGGTCAACATAGAGAACCCTAACCTGGAAGGTTCGTAAACCCAATTAGTAGTCTCTCCCCAATGCCAAGCAAATGTGATCACACTTGAGCATCACTAATAGCAAACTGCTAGAAATTGAACCAGATTCACAAATGCTTTCAAGATTATTCACCAAACAGCCAGAGACTAAAAACACTAGATGTGATCATTCTCGGCCAAGAAAGACCCAACAAGTTGTAATCAGCAACTTGAGCCATCTGGCCACGCTCTCCCTTCTTTTAGGTCACAACTTGGCAACTTCAGTAGCATTAAGCTTTGAGTTATAATTTTAAATAATATGAAATATAGTATTTCTGTCATGAACAAGACAAAATAAAGGATAGCTGGAGATGTAGATTCCACTCTTGTTACATGTTGTTACATGTTGAAATTATGACAAGATGGGGGAGCATTTATATACTTGACAAGGTAACTTGCTACATAAACTTTATAACTAATCTTATTTTCAGACCTTCCAGTTGAAGATAAGAGTCCCCCCCCCAAAATATACAACCTTCTGATGATTTATGCAAATTACATCATCCAATAGCAATAATATGCATATAGGGCTATAGGATTTTGTTGCTCTCTTGTCTATAGACTTTCAGCATTTTGAAGCAGCTATATATAAGTTTTCCCTGTCAAAGAGTCTTGCTACCCGAAGTTTGGTTGCTGCACCAGCAGCAATGGAAGCTCATTGTCAATGCAGAATTTCAGGTTTACCCCAGATGCACTAAATAAGAATATTCATTTTAACAACATCCCTGGGGTGATTCATGCTCACAATGAATTTTTGCACGTATCAGAATCATCTAGATTATTCGTTAGAACAGGATCCCCAGGTCACCCTGAGATTTTGATTCACAAGATCTACAGTGAGAAAAAGAATTTGCATTTCTAACAAGTTCTTAATTATGTACATGCTGATGGTCTGGAGACCCCAGTATGAGAACCATGGCTCTTGACTGGAAGATGCTTTGTATTCCCTCCAGTTTGGTAACAGATTATTCATACTTTGAGCAAGATAATGAGTGGCAAGAATCAAAGTTCAGGTACATCCCATTGAATAGCCATTAACTTGATCGATTGAAACTATGTTTAACCAATATAGTGCATTACACATTGCAGGGAGGCTGCCCAGCTCACCAGGATTCTCCCAACCACAGCAGCTGTGGCCTCTGCCACATCCCCTGGCAATATGGATGGTTAGAATCAAAATAGAGACAACACACCCTGTCTGGTGCATGGAATTTGAAAATTTGAATAAAGACAAGGCCTCTTTTTCCTGTCCTTTCCAAACCATTAACCTAGCAATATTCTTCTAATAATATATTCTTTTCACAAGTTTGCAGAATAGAAATGCTTCTGTTCATCAGCTTTTTTAAAGAATTGTTTCTCCCATGAATCCCTTTTTGTTTCAGTCTACCGGTGTCTGAATAAAGGAGCCATAAGCAAGTGCCAGAGAGTATAAATAATGAAAACAGGCTCCTCTTTTGCAACTCCAGTGGCCGTCATCCTTGTTCTCTATTGTTTATTGTGTGTTTAATGAAATTGCATACCCTCTGGGAAGAGCCCGATGGGATTCTGTTGGTGTTGGTACAATGCCTAGTCCTGACAGTGAGCCCAGTTCTCACACATCTGCCCTTTTGTGGGTAGAGAACAGTCATAAACATGCTAAGAGAGTGGGGAAAAGCAGTATGAGAATCATCAGGGAAGGGGAAGAGTGAGGCATGCCAGCAGCAGCAAAAAGAATGCCTTGCCCCAGCAGCTCTCCTGAGGCACTCTCCATTCTGTAGACCAAGCCTCCATCTCTAACATAAGTGGTTGGTGCTTGGAGAAGACTTTCACCCTGAGCAGGAAATCAGTGTATGAAATTGCACCCGTAATTGAACTCGCCGCTGGGGAGCCACCAGACTGCATGTAGGACTCTTGAAGGCAAGATTGGTTTGATTCACCATGACTACCACCATCATCACCATCAAAGACTTCCATGCTTCATCTCTTCATCTTTTCACAAGTCAATGTCATCTAGGTGAACGAGACGTAACACTCTCCATGCCTCTAGTTAGCACCACATTGATGTATACCATTATCCTCAAATGAAATCCTCAAACTGGTTGTTTCTGAGGCTCCAAAACATTCTGAACTAGTCAGGTGGAAGCAACAAATAAATTCATAGAGAAATGATCCAGCAGGAAGACCACACGGGAAACTAAGGGAGAGGGCACAGGAAGCAGGCCTGTTAGTCTTAAATCCCAAGACAAGTGTTTCTTCTTTTCCTTCCCTCACACACTCACAGACTTTCATGGATAAAGGAGATAAGAA
>NW_007726301.1:546553-553711 GCF_000696425.1 Galeopterus variegatus | reverse complement strand
CACACACACACACACACACACACACACACACACTTACATTTTACAAGGAAATGAGTAAATTTAGTGTATTTTAAGATTTGTCCAGCTGTGGAGGAGGAATTTTCAAAGATCTCCAAGGACCTCTCCACCGGGTATACTTCAATGACTGCCTTGATCTGTATCTGACCCCTCAGCCTCAGGCCGTCTTGCTCACTTCACTCCTCTTCCTCCTTCTCACTCTTCCTCATTTCCTCTTCCTTAAGGGCAAAACCATATTCCTTTTATTGCCTCTTGCAAAGAAGTTTGGTGGCCTCCATGCTGTCTTGGCTCCTGTCCTCGTTGTGTCCTCAGAAGCTCAACTGCTCCCCTGGCAGAGCAGTGGAGCTTCTCAGTGCTGTGTGAACAGGAGCAGCAGCAGCAGCATTACCTGGGAGCTCGCAGGAAGTGCAGACTCTCAGGCCTCACCGCATGCCTGCTGCATCAGAAACTCTAGGGCTGGGCCCAGAAATCTGTTTCAACAAGACTACCAGGGGATTCTGATGCATTCTAAAGTTTGAGAACCACTGATTTAGGGAATATAGGTTAAGGGACTGGTGAAGAAGAGCTTCCAACAATGAGATGGAGAAAGTTTCGTGATAGAATATTACTTTCAGTGGCAGTGCCAACAAGAGGCTTGAAGGGAGAGAACCTTAGCCACTACCACCACCACCACCCCTGTGATCTCCGGTTACTTTACCAATGTAGCTTCAACCCAAATGCCCCATCTCCCAGTTCCCACTAGCTTGCCACGCTATTCCAGCAAGCACCCTTGTAAAAATCTAAAGCTGCCAATGATTGCTCTAGTGTTGCTTTAGTTGTTATACAAACTGGTGATATATGATTCAAAGTCAGTATCTTTATAATCAGAAAATAGCTGTTAAAGACAGATACAAAACAAGGGTAGGGTAGTTGAGCACAAATATGGTGGGAACCAAATAGCATAGTTGACCGTGAGTGATTACTTCTGATTTTGTTTTATATTGTAAATCAGAATCTCTTCTCTGTTTCATTTGTATAACTGAATTGGAGCACTGAGCAAGTAAATAGTCAAAAGACACGGCAGAGAGCTTCAACTTCTAACAATAAATTATTACAGATGCTGGCCACTGGCTCATTCTTTTGTGACTTGTCATAGCACATAGTTTTAGGGATGCTTCCATACATGATCAAGGTAAGTCACTGGAAACAAACTTTACAAAAATTACCAAATACCTAGCAGCCTGGGGGAGGAGGGGGGAACAAAGGAGAGTGTGGGAGGGAAAGATGGAGAAATTTAAAGTTCCATGCCCTATATTCTCCTCTACTCCAATTTAAAAAAATAAGAACAAACATCCTTCACAGTTTAGGCAATTCAGTGATCTCTCTCTTGGCCTGATATTAATTGTTTTATGTCCAGAACTCTGTTGTAATTATAAAAGTAAAGGTAATTTGTATGAGTTTTCAATAAAGTTAAAAATATTCTCTTGATTCTCTAGTATATTTAATATGCCTGTTATAGATATTTGGATTAGTTATATAATACTGCATTTAAAAACTACTGCAAAATCTAATGGTTGAAGACAACAAACATTTATTATCTCACATAGTTTCTGGGTCAGGAATCCAGGAACAGCCGAGCTGGGTAGTCGTGGCTCAGGTTCTCTTACGAGGTTATAGTTAAGATGTCAGTCAAAGCTATATCAGAAAGCTTGAGTGAGGCTGGAGAATTCATATCTAAGCTCCTCATCCCTCCTCATGTGGGCATCTCAATATGGCTGCTCACAAAATTGCAGCCAACTTCTACCAGAATGAGCACGCTGAGACAGAGTGGTGCACTTTAGCAACTAGTCTCTGAAGCTTCATATCATCACCCCCACTTTATTCTATCACTAAGTATGGCCTGGACTCAATAAGGTAGGAATTAGGAGCCACCTCTTAAAGGGAGTAGTATCAAAGAATTTTATCTAGGGCCGGCCCCTGGCTCACTCGGGAGAGTGCAGCACTGGGAGCGCAGCAGCACTGGGAGCACCGAGGCCGTGTCCTATATAGGGATGGCCGGTGCGCTCACTGGCTGAGCACGGTGCAGGCAACACCAAGCCAAGGGTTACGATCCCCTTACCGGTCAAAAAAAAAAAAAAAAAGAATTTTATCTGACACACAAAACAATAATACTCAAAAGAAGGAAAGGTAAATGGAAATAAATAGAAATAAAGTATCCACACACACTCAAAGTGGAAAATGTTGATACTAGTAGACGGTTATAAGTCACATTTATATATTTAATATCTAGAACAACCACTAAAAAGACTATTAAAATAGATACTCAAAAACATACATTATTAATAACTCAAGATGGAATCTAAAAAAATATCATAACCCACAGGAAGGCAAGAAAAGAGAAATGGGAATGAGAAACAACAGATAAATAAATAAATATTTAAATAAATAAATAAATGACTTAAGGTCTAATATATTGGCAATTATCTTAAATGTAAATGATCTAAATATACCAGTTATAAGGCAGAGATTGGCAAAGTGGATTAAATTCACATACACACACACATATATATACACACACCTATATGCTGTTTACAAGAAACTTACTTCAAATTCAACAATAAAACTAAGAGTGCAATTATAATGTGATGAACAGTTATACTATTTGGCATTTATCCCAATGAAATGAAAACTTATATTCACACCAAAACCTGTACACATATATTTATAGCAACTCTATTCAAAAAAGTAAAAATGTAGGAAAAACCCAGATGTCTTTCAGTGAATGGACAGTAAAACGAACTGTGGTAAATCCATACTACAGAATATTACTTAACAATAAAAAAGAAGAAAACTATTGATATACACAGCAACTTGGATGACTCTCAAGGGAATGCTAAGTAAAAAAAAAAAAAAGCCAATCCCCAAAGGTTACATATCGTATGATTAACATTCTTGAAATGACAAAATCTTAGAAATAAAGAACAGATTCATGGTTGCCATAGGTTAAGGATAGGAGTGGGGGTGGGGAGGAGGTGGGCACAGTTAGTTAAAGCATGAGGCAACATGAGGGATCCTTGTGGTGATCCAACTTCTGCATCTTGACTGTTGCCGTGGTAGTAGGGGACACACAAATCTACAGATAATAGAATTCACATAGAACTAAATATACATGGATGCAAAAATGAGTACAAGTAAAACTGAGGAAATCTGAATAAAATTGGTGCATTTTATCAATGTCAATATCAGTGTGTTTAATCCACTTGTGATGTTGTACTATTGTACCATGTTACCATTGGCAGAAACTAGGTTAAGTGCATTAGGTAAAGGGATCTCCCTGTACTATTTCTACAACTCCATGTGAATCTACAAATATTTTAAAATAAAGATTTAATTTAAATTAAATTTTAAATTGTATTTTATATGTCTTTATAATCAAATGTAAAGTCTGCAAATACCTTCTTACTGAATGAATTAACTAATATTGCCACCCCTGCAGCATTTTTTGCTCTCATAAACATGTTAGCTAACAGCTTTTTTAAAAGATGCAATGTTAGAGTATTAGACTCTCTTTCAGTGGAAAGTGGGATTACAAATGCTTAAGGAACCACATGACTACTAAAAATTTTGAACCTCCCAATTAATGAAAAGTATTACCCCAGCCTAGATCCCTGCTATAAACTGCAAGATAAACAAAAGGCTGCATACTTTTAGAAAGTCAAATATATTACTTTTAAGAAAAAAAACACAATAAAATTAGAAAAGCTTGCTTAAAGCCAGTCTATGCATTCAAGTATACATAAGACCTGCTACTCAACAGATTTTTTCAGGCAGTCACTTTAAGCTAGTTTTGTCTTCGGTCTGCACAGGAACATACATGCATCAGTCTGTCAGTAAGTCTTTCTTTTGGTCTGTCCTTTGATGTACTTGTGTTCCTATTTCTAGTTCTTCTATACCAACCAGCTTGACTACAATATTATTAATCCAGCCTTTTATTCACTTGTAGTCCAGCATTAACTCGATTTTCCTTCGGGAACTTTAAAATAATATATTTTCTTTTTGGAAAATGCCAGCTATTCTGATCTCTTATTTGATAGTGCCAATATTCAGAAGTTATCAAGTGTAAATTTTTTTTCAGATTAGCCTGATTGTTATTTGCCCTTACAACTTGATATTTATAATAAGTAAAGATAAATTAAGTTCACTTTTGTTAATGTCTAGGTAACTCAGATTTAATGAAAACTATCTTGTAAACTTCATATTTTTTACATAGAGTATTACTAAAATTTTTAAGAAATAATTATCCTTAGAGTGATGTTTTGTATGTAAAAAACAATCTAAGGAAGTAGGTTAAATATTGACAATGATTATTTCAGGTGATATGGTTCACAGTAACTTTAAAGTTTTTTAATCAATGTTTTATTTTCCAAATTTACCACAACAAGCATGTATTATTTTTCAAACCAGAAAATATATTCTTGAAAACACTGAAATATTTAATTTCATGTGATAATAATCATGCACAAATAACATGGCAGTGCTGTGGATTGAATGTCCTCCCCAAATTCATTGAAGCTCGATCCCCATTGTAAAAGAGTTAAGAAGGTGGGAAATCAGACTTTGGCAATGTTGAGAGGTGGGGCCTTAGAAGTGACTGGATCATGAGGACTATGCCTTTATGAATGGATTAATCAATTCATGGAGTAATGGGTTAATCGTTTAATAGGTTATCACAGAGTGGTTCTGATGGCTTTATAAGGAGAGAGAGAAGTTTAGCTCTCTTGCTCAGGCCATTCTCACCAAGTGATATCCTGGTCTCCACTGGAACTCACAGAGGGTTCCCACCCAGAATAAGGCCCTCGCCAGATGTGCCTCCTGGATCATGGACTTCCCAGCCTCCAAATCTATACGAAACAAATTTTTTTTTTCTTTACAAATTACCCAGTTTCAGGTATTCTGTTATAAGTGACAGAAAACAGATTAATACACTCAGAAAAATGATTCAAATGAAATACACCCACATGCCAAGAGTGATTCTTTTCTGGATGATAAAACTATGGATGACATTTTCTTTTACTTTTCAATTTTTCCCATTTTGAATGATCAGCATTTATTAATTTTGTAATGAAGAGGTAATACAGAACATATTCATACCACCTCCCAGTGCATTATGCTTCTCAAATACCAGAGTAGCAGCAGCTGCATTTCATGACATCTTAGCTCTAGCTGTCAACAGGAGAGTTTGCCAGCAGACAGAGGTTTACACCAATATTATTCAATGAGCGAAGGGAAAGAAGCAAATAACCAAACCCATGAAGAACTTAAGCAACCACAAATGAAACCAGGTCAAGCACACACTAGTGTTCCATTGGACAATATATTGTTTCCAGATGTTACTCATAACATAGAGACTCCCTCTTTGCTTCCTCCAATACTGACATCAGCAGCTCAAAGCAAAGAAAAGACTGACATGGAGGTACTTAAAGTAGAGGTGGCTTTTTAAAAAATAGAAGTGACCACAGAAGCAGCTTCAGACAGTGAGTATTCACTGTTCAGACAGTACAATTCATGTGGAAAACTACAAGAGCTCTAACCCCTGAAAACAGTTTTGAGAGCCTCAACACCTGCTCCCTGCCAGACATCCAACTCAAAATGAAAAACACTGCATTAAGAAAGAAATACAATCATCAGAAGAAAACAATTGTTAGACCAGTACTGAGCAGAAAAAAACAAAACAAAAAACTTGTACCAAACTTTGGTTTCAAAAGAATAACAATAGCTGAATTAAAGCCTAGTCATAACTTTGTATATCTCTATCTTAATTTTCTCGATCATGATAGACCTTGATGAATATAAAATAATTTTTTAATAAAATAAATTGAAAATAATAATAAACTCTGATCTATCATTTATTGATTGCTTTCTGCCCTCGTCTGGGTTTCCCAGAAAGCAGAATCTAAGGCAAAAGTTCATATGTTATTTATTTGGGAGTACAAACCCAGGCAATAAGGAGCAAGGGAAAGGGGAAGTAAGTCAAAGAAGGAGGGAAAGTAAACGCGAGTAGTTTATATAGTCTCTTGGGTTGTTCTGTCTGGGGAGTACAAACCCAGGCAATAAGGAGCAAGGGAAAGGGGAAGTGAGTCAAAGAAGGAGGGAAAGTAAACGCGAGTAGTTTATATAGTCTCTTGGGTTGTTCTGTCTTATGCGATCATCTTACCATAGGCTGTATAAACTACTCTCATAACAATTCATACAGGGGAGAAAGGGAGGAAAAAATTATCCACTGGTTTATATCTCATTGATCAAAAATTTTCCCCTCTGACATTGATTTCCTTGGTCTCCTGGGTTGTACATGCATGGAGACCAACTAGGTCCTGCAGTGTCTCATACTCAGCAACAACAAGCAAAGCACAAGGTAAGAGGTGAAAGGTACATAGCACAGGCATAAGGCAAGGCACTGTCATATTTTTCCTTTGTGAAGTCAGTGACTACAGCAGCTCAGCACAGGTGACCAAAGACTCTAGAAACAGATGAAGCCAAAAAGACCTGAGTTGTCACATGAGGTGTTTTATACCACTCATCACTTGCATTGCTCAATCCTCTCACATGATACACAGTTCCCATACAATAATTAGGCTTCCACAGTTGTTAAAACAAAATTCCCTCACTTGTCTGAGTGGAGGATACAAGACTAGTTACTCACAGAGAGTGCTTTTTAAAGTGGTGACAAACCTTGAACTGAATTAAAATGAAAACACAACGTACCAAAATGTATGAGATCCAGCTAAGGTAGCACCTCACCCCAGTTAGACTGACTATAATCAAAAAGACAGAAAATAGCAAATGCTGGCGAGGGTGTGGAGAGAAGGGAATGTTCCTGCACTGTTGGTGGGACTGTAAATCAGTACAACCACTATGGAAAACAGCATGGAGGTTTCTCAAACAACTACAGATAGATCTTCCACATAGTCCAGCAATCCCACTTCTGGGTATATACCCAGAGGAATGGAAATCATCATGTCAAAGGGATACCTGTACTCCTATGTTCATCACAGCTCTGTTTACAATAGCCAAGATATGGAGCCAACCTAAATGCCCATCAATGGACGATTGGATAAGGAAAATGTGGTAAATATGCACCATGGAATACTACTCTGCCATAGA
>NW_007726301.1:509345-545970 GCF_000696425.1 Galeopterus variegatus | reverse complement strand
GTTCATCACAGCTCTGTTTACAATAGCCAAGATATGGAGCCAACCTAAATGCCCATCAATGGACGATTGGATAAGGAAAATGTGGTAAATATGCACCATGGAATACTACTCTGCCATAGAAAAGAATGAAATACTCCCATTAGCAACACCATGGATAAGCCTGGAGAAACTTATGTGGACTGAAATAAGCAAAGCACAGAGAGATAAATACCACATGTGCTCACTCATAAGTGGGAGCTAAGAGAGAAAGAAGGAAAGAAAGAAAGACCACAGTGGTGTGTTGGACTTGCAGAGGCAGAGAACATACCTAAGGATACAAAGTGGAGTGGGAGAAAGGGGGAGGGGGTGGGAGGTTGGGGATAATTGGGTAGGGGACTGTAGTGGATTGAATTATGTCCCCCCAAAATTCATTGAAGCTTGAATTGTGTACCCCACGTTTTATGTATTAGAAACTTAGCCCCCACTGTGACTGTTAAAAGGGTGGAAAATCCTATTACCTTAATTGTAAGGTGGGGCCTTGAAGAGGTGATTGGGTTGTAGGACCATGCAGTAGTGAGTGGATTAAAAATGGTGGTCAGGGGTGTGGTTCTGAGGGCTATAAAAGAAAAGAGCCTGTCTGTCTGTCTGTCTCTCTCTCTTTTTCTCTCTCTCTCGCTCTCTCTGCTTCCACCATCTTGAAATGTGAGACCCCTGGGTCACTGTTGCCACCACCAGGTGGACCTTGGACTTCCCAGCCTCAGAAATTGTCAGCAATAAATTTCATTTTCTTAATAAATCCCCCAGTTCCATGTATTTTGTTATAAGCAACAAAAATGGACTAATACAGGGACACCGGTTATAATCACAATTTGTGGTAATGGGCATGCTGCCAGTATGGATCTGGCCTTCACATCTAGGGCACGAGGGGAGACAGTCAGCCTTGTATCTCATGAATATTCATAACCAATTAAATAAAAAAGAAAACACAATATATCAGAATGTATGGGATCCAGCTCAGGTAGCACATAGAGGGAAATTTTTAGTACTACATGCCCATATTAGAAAAGAAGAAGTGTCTCAAATCAGTAAACTCAGTTTCTACCTTAAGAAAATAGGGAAGAAAAGCAAATCATATCTAAAATAAACATTAAAAAGTTATTAAGGACAGGAGCAGAAATCAACAAGATAAAACAGAAAAGCAAAAGAGAAAAACAAGAAAATAAAAACTGGTTCTATGAGAAAGTCAATAAAATTGATCAACTACCAAGCTATACTGATTATGAAATAAAGGAGAGAAGACACAACTATTAATATCAGGGACAAAAGTAGTAGCATAATTACAAAAGTCAAAAATATGTAAATGATAAAAATGTAAACAACATTTTGGCATTAAAATTAAAACTCAGATGAAACGGACAAACTTCTTGAAGGACACAACCTACCAAAGCTCATTCAAGGAGTAATAGGTAACCTGAACATCTATTAAATTTAATTACAATCATTCCTACAATGAAAACTCCTGGCCCAGATGGCCTCACTGGAGAATTCTCCAGACATTTAAGGAAAAAAAGTATACTAGCTTGACACAAACTCTTCTACAAAACTAATGAGGAAGGAAGATGTCCAATCTCAGTCTGTAAACCCAGCCCTAACCAGACACCAAAACCAGACAGAGATATTACAAGAAAAGGAAACTATGAACCAATATTCTTCAAAACATAGATACAAAAATTCTTTAACATTTTCTTCAAATCAACTCCAACAATACATAAAAGGGATAACACATTATGATTAAGTAGGGTTTATTCCAGGAATGCAAGGTTGGCTTAAAAGTCAAAAATCAGTCAATGTAATTCACCATAAGAAATAAATTAAAAAGAGGAAATATGATCATCTCCATCAATATAGAAAAAGCATTTGATAAATCCAACCTCTACTTCCTGATTTTAAAAAATTCCTCTGGAAACTAAGAATTATAAGTCAATCATTGTCTGAGGTATGGACTTATATTTAGAACATAAAAAACTCCAAAATAAAGACAAATGGCCCAATTTCTTAAATATGTGAGTGATTTGAACAAACATTTCACCAACGAAGATATACAGATCTCAAATAAGGATCTGAAAAATACTAAAGATCATTTGTTATTAGGAAAATATAAGTTAAAACCAAATGAGATACACTGTACACTCACTAGAATGACTAATATTAAAAAGAATGACTTCCCAATTAAAAGGGACTTTCAAAAAAAACAAAAAATTTTTTAATGACCATACCAAGAGTTGGCAAAAATGTAGAGCAACTGAAACTCTCACACACTGCTGGTTTAAATGTAAAATGATATCACTATTTTGGAAAGCAATTTTTCAGTTTCTTAAAAGTTAAAACTATACCTACTATGCCACCCAAGCCTTTCACTTAACATTTACCCAAGTAAAACAAAAGCCTGTGGGCACAAAAAGACTTGTACGCAAGTGTTTAAAGCAGCATTAGCTGTAATAGCCACAAATTGAACACAACCCAAAAGTCCAACAACAGGTAAGCAGATGAACAAATTGTGCTATGACTGTGCAATGGAATACTACTTAGCAATTAAAAACTAATGGACTATTGATACCCGCAAAAACATGGATGCTGAGTGAAAGAAGCCACACACAAAAACATACCACATGATTCCATTTACACAAAATTCTTGAAATGCAATCTAATCTATAATGACAGAAAGCAGATCTATGTTTGTCTATGGATGGAGACTAGAGGGAAGGGAGGAATTACAAAGGGTGCAAGGACAGTGACTTGGAACCCAACACTTTATTGATGCTGTTATGGAAATTGTTTCTGTATCTGGGTCCCAGTGATCATCCTTGGGATCCACAAAGATAGCCCATTGTTGTCCTCTTATAACATCAGTATTTATCAAATGACTATTTCTTTACTTTTGTTGCTTAATATATTTAACAAAAACACCTGTCCTCTCAGGAAAGCAATGTGCTGGGTCCCAGTGATCATCCTTGGGATCCACAAAGATAGCCCATTGTTGTCCTCTTATAACATCAGTATTTATCAAATGACTATCTCTTTACTTTTGTTGCTTAATATATTTAACAAAAACACCTGTCCTCTCAGGAAAGCAATGTGGTTTAGAAACTCTGTATACCAATTAAATGGCATACTAACTGGAAATATTTGGGAGCCACTAACAACGTAAGTTTGTTTGTTCTTATGGAAAGGAAAGAGAGATGGAGAAAAGTCTGTGTAGTCCATGTATGAAACCCTCTGATCATCTTTGACCTGCCATCACCCAGATTAGCTTGCACCAAGTTTAAAAGAGTCCTCTCTATATTAGCATTAGTTATAGGTAAATAGCATGAATTATGTCATATTTGTACAGCTTTAGCATCTATGGTCTCATATGCTACAACGGGAACACCACTGGACTAAGAGCTAGAAAACCTTTGTTATCATTCAGGTTCAGTCATTGGCAAGCTTAGGCAAATCATTTGTTCATTCAGACACTTACTGTGGACCTACTATATAACAAGCACTTTTCAAGGCTCCACAGGTAATAAGATGAAGGTATCATCCCTGCCCTCAAGGAATTCAGAATCTAAACTGAGAAATTTAAAGTATAATGGAAAAATTGATATCCTGATGTAAAAATATACCTGGATCTTCAGATGTTGGTTTTCTCAAAGGAAAAAATAGTCTAAAAGCTTTATAAGGCCCTTCCATCTCCATGAAACTTGGTACCCACAACAAAGAGCAAAAGTAAATAAAGCAGATGCCTCATCCTTCATGCCTTTCAATGCCTAATTGCTTCAGAATAGGCCCATATTGTAACAAAGACCACCTACCTATTAATCTAGTTCCATTGCATAGGTCTCAGGAAACTAGGCTGTCAAGCCATTCTGCAAGATACAACCTCATATGACCTAGATTTTGAACCAGATATATCTCAAGGTCATTACAGTCATGGCCTTATGACTAGAGTGTTGACCGATCTAAACATGGCTGTCTCCCTTTGTACACTAGCTATCCAGGAAAATCTAGCATGCTTTGCATCAAAGATTAGGAGGGTTATGATATGGATGGCCTTCAAGTTTCCTTTTGCTCTAAGGATTCAAAAAACCTTGGAAATATGTATATTCATTTAGTCTCTTACAGCAAATAAAAGCATGACCCCTGCTTTCTAGAAGCTCACAGTCTAGAGAGGGAAATGGGTGTCTAAGAAGCCAAATTTTAATACTAGTGAAAGTGCTTTAATCACTGTTTTCCCAGTATGCTTTGAGTGCACACAGAGGCATGAAGGGCAGGATATGACGGGAAGACAAGGAGATCTTCCAGGAGCAGGCAACACAAGGAACGAAGAAGAATACTAAGTAATTAAGTGTCTCACATTGCTAAACTAGAAACACCTTTCTATGGTCAGTTTAGCCACTTAGATTAATTCCAAAACTACTGCTCATAATAAAGCTCTTTGATGTAGATGAGTACTATGTTAATTAGGCACTACATTTGGAGAGAATACATGCCTCCTGTGGAAGGGAAGTGAGGGATTTTCAATCCTAGATGCTCTTCCTGGTGATAAAGAGGGAATGACCATCCCTATAGCTGTGCTTCTCAAACTTTAGCCTGTATAAGAATCCCCTGGATGTCTTATTAAAGACCTGAATTTCGAAAACCCCAAGTCAAGAGATTCTGATTCAGTAGTTTTAGGGCAGGACTGAAGAATTTGCATTTCTAGTAAAATCTGATGTTTATGATGCTGGCCTTTGGACCACGCTTTGAGTAGCATTGTCTTAGAGCAGTGGTTCTCAAACGTTAGCCTGCTTCAGAATTACGTTGAAGGGTTGTTCAAATATAGGTTACACCTGGACCCCATCCCCAGGATTTCTGATTTAATAGATCTTGTAGAGGGTTTAAGAATTTCCATTTCTAAAAAGTTCTCAGGTGATGCCCATGCTGCCAATCCTGGGATCACACTTTGAATACCATTGCCCTAGGAACTTCCCACATGACAGTACCAGAAGGTGTTTCCACTCCACCCCCCAGCAATTTCCCTGACCCCTAGAAATCTTTATGAAGGAGGTACTGGTGCAGTAAATAGTATATGTACACTAGACTCAATGGAAGGTAGAGGACATCAACTGGAAAGAAGAGAAGGCGGGTAAAAATCAAATAGAAGAGAAAACCCTTTATGCACACACCAACAAAGTGATGAAGTACAAAGAACAGTTTTTCATTCACACACATATAGGCTATCTGATGCAAGATACATATTCCTAGCCCTTTTTCCATCTGCAATAGGTATAATGATGTTTTTTTCACAGGATTCTTGTGTGTTCCATGTGGCAAATATATTTAAGCACCTAACACATCACAGGAAACAATAAAATAATGGAGCAGTTTCTTGAACACAAGTTCATGAATTTTAGCATATACAAGGAAAAGCTTGGATCATTTTCCCAATTTTCTTTTATTTTTTTCCCTGTAAGTGTTACAATATTTTGGACAAGTGTTCATTCATTCTACTTTTTGTTTTCTTCTTAATAGATTAGGGTTAGATGGCTTTAGCTTGCTTAGGGTTACACATTGCATCTGAGGAGCTTCAGAGCACCTCAACACCTCACCAAAGGCTCAAGATCTTGCCCATGACCCAAGCAACCATGTAGAGTGTCACCTATTCCAGTTGAGGAGACTTAGAATGTTCCAGCACCTTTCCCAGGAGTCCAAGGTCCTGGTTACAGTCACTGAGGCAAAGCAAAAAATTAGAGTGTGTGAACACTTGTCTGAAATATCATAACACTTATAGGGAAAAAAAATAAAAGAAAATTGGGGAAATGATCCAAGCACATTCCTTAACAACTCCCTCACTTTAGTGGAGGAACAGCCAATTGCCACACCACCACTCCAGGAACCATGAAGTCCCAACCGTGACACCAGTGATTTTGTCTAGAGTTGTCATCTTCAGCTCAGGAGTCACTGAGTGCAACAGCACATCTCCCAGGGGTTCAAGGTCCCACTTCTACCCACAGAAATCTTGTCCACTGTCATTGGTCCAGCAGAATGCTGCTGAGCACTCCAGTACCAAGGCCATGTAGGTACTCACAGCCAACTTCACCACTGAATATAGTCAAATCACACAGAGACTAGACTACCGTGATCACGCAGAAACAAACCTCAAACACCCTATACAACTGACACTATTGAACACATCTACAGGTAAGAGTCTCTCCTTTCAAAATCTACTCTAGAGGGCTGGCCCGGTGGCGCACTGGATAAGTGCACCGCTTGGGAAGCGTGGCGGCGCTCCCGCCCGAGGGTTCGGATCCCACATACAGACCGGTTCCCGCTCACTGGCTGAGCGAGGCGCGGGAGCAACGCCGAGGGTTGCGGTCCCGTTGCCGGTCCCTGGTCCGGTGCGGGGGCAACACTGAGGGTTGCGATCCATTGCTGGACATGGAAAAAAGACAAAAGACAAAAAAAAAAAAAAATCTACTCTAGAAAATTAAAAGAAGGGACTGTTCCACCAGATGCTGAGACATCGTAGTAGGAATACAAGATACATAAACAACCAAAAAATGACACCTCCAAAGGAATATAAAATTCTCCAGTACCAGACCCCAAAGAAAAGGAAATCTATGAAATACCTGAAAAGAAATTACAAATAATAATCATAAGAAAACTCAGCAAAATGCAAGAGAATACAGACAGACAATTCAATGAAATCAGAAAAGTAATTATTTCAATAAGAAATTTAAATGAGATGTATTGCATAAAAAAATAACTAAGCATAAATCTTGGAATTGAAGAATTAATGAAATGAAGTAAAAAATTCAACCAAGACCTTAAACAACAGGCTAGATCGAGCAGAACTAAGAATTTCTGTTTTGGGTATTTCAGAAGGGGGGGAGCAAGGAAAAGGCATCAAAAACCTATTTCATAACACAATAGCTAAAAACTTCCCAAGTTTTGGAAGCTATATGGACTTCCAGATCCAAAAGGCACAAATATCCTCAAATAGATTTAACCCAAAAAGTCTTCTCTGAGGTACATGTAGTCAAACTGTCAAAAGTCGAAGACAAAGAAAATTCTAAAAACAGCAAAAGTATCAAATTAGTTATAAGTAAATCTCCATCAGACTAACAGTGTATTTCTCAGCAGAAACTTTTCAGGCAGGGAAAGAACAGGATGGTATGTTCAAAGTACTGAAAGAAAAAAATTCCAGCCAAGAATACTATACCTAACAAAGCTATCTTCAGAAATGAACAGAAAATAGTGTCTTTTCCAGACAAACAAAACCTTAGGGGATTCATTACCACTAGACCAGGCCTACAAGCAATCCTATATCTAGAAACAAAAGGTTAATAACTATCATCATGACATAAAAGAATAAAACCATTGGTAGAGCAGATACACAAAGGAGAAAAAAAGAAATTCTATCATTACTACAAAAAATAAAAAATAAACCCACCAAACTACAAAGACAAACTATAAAAGAGGAGGAAAGGAAGAAAGAATATACAAAACAACCATAATACAATTAACAAAATGTCAGGAGTAAGGCAACATTTTTCAATAACAACCTTGAAGGTAAATTGACTAAATTCCTCATGCAAAAGATGTAGACTGGCTGAATGGATTAAAAAATAAAACCTTACAATATGCTGCCTTCAAGAAAATCATCTTACCTGTAAAGATACACACAGACTAAAAGTAAAAGGATGGAAAAACATTCCACACAAATGGAAACCCCAAACAAGCAGGACTAACTATACTTATATCATGTAAATTAGACCTTAAATCAAAAATTATAAAAAGAGACAAAGAAGGGCATTACATAATGATAGAGGAATCAATTCAACAAGAAGATATAAGAATTATAAATATATATACACCCAACATTGGAGCACCCAGATATATAAAGCAAATATTGATGGATTTCTGAGGAGAGATAGACTCCAATATAATAATAGTTGGCGATTTCAACACTTCTCTCTCAGCATTGGACAGATCATCTAGACAGAAAATCAACAAAGAAACATTGGATTTAAACTGAACTATAGAACTAGAGATCAAATAGTCCTAACAAACAGTTATAGAACATTTCATCCAACAACTCCAGAATACACATTCTCATCAGCACATGAATCATTCATGGTAGACCACATGTTAGGGCACAAATCAAGTATCAACACATTTTTAAAAACTGAATTCATATCAAGTGTCTTTTCAGATGACAGAAGAATAAAACTAGAAATCAATAGGAGAAACTTAAAAAAATTTACAAATACATGGAAATTAAACAACACACTCCTGAATGACCAATGTGCCAAAAAAATTAGGAAGGAAATCAAAAACTTCCTTGAAACAAATGAAAATAGAAACACAACATATCAAAAAACTATGGGACACTGCAAAAGCAGTATTAAGAAGGAATTTAATAGCAATAAGTGCTCACATCAAAAAAGTGGAAAGATTTTATATAAATTACCTAACATTGCACCTCAAGGAACTATAAAACATCAACAATTCAATCCCAAAAATTAGTAAATGAAAAGAAATAATAAAGATCAGAGTAGAATTTAAAATAGAGATCAAAAATCATGCAAAAGATTGATCAAACAACAAGGTTTTTTGAAAAGATGAGCAAAATTGACAAACCATTAGCAAGACTATGAAAAAAGGAGAGAAGACCCAAATAAATAAAATAAAAAATGAACAAGAACATACTACAACTAATACCACAGAAATACACAAAATTATTTAGAAATTCTTATGAAGAACTATACACCAACAAATTAGAAAATGCAGAGAAAATTGATAAGTTTCTGGACACATACAACCTACCAAGACTGACCAAGAAGAAATAGAAAATCTGAATCAATAATGAGTAACAAGACCTATAATCAGTATCAAGATTGAATTAGTAATCAGAGATCTTCCAATAAAGGAAAGTCCAGGACTAAATGGCTTTAGAGCTATAGTCTACCAAATGTTTGAAGAAGAATCAATATTAATTCTTCCCAAACTATTCCCAAAAAATCAAAGAAAGACTATTCTTCTAAACTCATTCAATTAGGCCAGCATCTCTCTGATACCGAAACCAGACAAGGACACAACAGAAAATAAAAACAATGGGCCAATATCCCTAAAGAACATAGATGCAAACACTCTCAACCAAATACTAGCAAAATGAATTCAATGTCACACTAAAAAGATTATACACCATGATCAAGTAGAATTTATTCTAGAGATGGTTCAACACATACAAATCAATAAATGTGATATGCCACATTAATAAAATGAAAGATAAAAACTACATGTGGGGCAGATAAAGCATTTGATAAAATTCAATGTCAAAATATTAGGTACAAAAAGAAAGTATCTTAACACAATAAATGTCATACATGACAAACCTAACATCATAATGAATGAGGAAAAGTTTAAAGCTTTTCCTCTAAGCCAAGGATTCCCACTTTCACCACTCTTACTCAACATAGTAATGGAAGTCCTAGCTAGAGCAATTAGGCAAAAAAAAGAAATAAAGGGCATCCTACTCAGAAAAGCTGAAATCAAATTGTCCCTGTTTGCAAATGATGTAATCTTATATACAAAAAACCTAAAGCCTTCAGAAATAAAGGGCATCCTGCTCAGAAAAGAGGAAATCAAATTGTCCCTGTTTGCAAATGATGTAATCTTATATACAAAAAACCTAAAGCCTTCACCAAAAAACTCTCAGAACTCACAAACAAATTCAGTTGCAGGATACAAAATCATCATACAAAAATCAGTAGCATTTCTATACTACAATGAACTAGCTGAAGACAAAATCAAGAAAGCAAGCCCACTTCCCACTTACATTAGCTACCAAAAAGAAAAAAATATGAAATTCTTAAGAATAAATTTAACCAGGGAGGTGAAATATCTCTACAATTAAAACTGCTGGGCCGGCCCGGTGGCGCACTGGATAAGTGCGCACTGGATAAGTGCCCGAGGGTTCGGATCCCACATACAGACCGGTTCCCGCTCACTGGCTGAGCGAGGCTCTTAATAAATGATGCTGGAAAAATTGCATATCCATGAGCAGAAGAAAGAAACTAGACCCCTATTTCTAACCATACACCAAAATCAACTCACAATGGATGAAAGACTTAATTTTAAAACCTGAAATTATAAAACTACTAGAAGAAAGCAGGGGAAACACTCCAAGATGTTGGTCTGGCAATACATGCACACGCGTGCGTGCACACATATTTATAGGATACAGAGTTGACTATCAGTATTTGTATACAGTATGTGATGATATAGTATGTGATGATCAAATCAATATTATTAGCATGTTCATCACTGCAAATCACAATTACTTTTAGTGTCCCTTACCCAATTACTCCCTATCTCTTCTCTCCCTTCCCCTTTCCCACCTCTTGTAACTATAGGTCTGTTCTCTCCATCTGAAAGTTCAATTTTTTATTACAGTCTTTCTTTCTTTCTTTGTTTCTTAGCTCCCATTTATGAGTGAGGACATGTGGTATTTCTCTTTCTGTGCCTGGCTTATTTTACTTAACATAGTTTTCCCCAAGCTCATCCACATTGCTGAATGACAGAATTTAATTCTTTTTTATGGCTGAATAGGATTCCATTGTGTATATATACCACATTTTCCTTACCCAGTCATCCATTTATGGACATTTAGGTTGGTTCCATATCTTGGATATTGTAAATAGAGCAGCAATGAACATGGGGGTGCAGGTATCCCTTCAACATGATGATTTCCATTCCTTTGGGTATATACTCTGAAGTGGGATTGCTGGATCATATGGTAGAGTTCTGTCTGTAGTTGTTTGAGAAACCTCCATACTGTTTTCCATAATGGCTGTAGTAATTCACAGTCCCACCAACAGTGCAGAAGAGCTTCCTTTTCTCCACATCCTTGCCAAAATTTGTTATTCTCAGTCTTTTTGGTAATAGCCAGTCTAGCTGGGGTGAAATGACATCTCAATGTGGTTTTGATTTGCATTTCCCTGATGACAAGCGATGTTGAGCATTTTTTCATATACCTGCTGGCCATTTGTATGTCTTCCTTCAAAAAATGTCTATTCAGCTCCTTTGCTCACTTTTTAATTGGATTACTTGGTTTTCTTCTGTGAAGTTGTTTGAGTTCCTTGTATATTCTGTATATTAATCCCTCCTTGGATGTATGGTTTGCAAATATTTTCTCCCATTCAGTAGGTTGTCTTTTCACTCTGTTGTGTCCTTTGCTTTGCAGAAGCTTTTTAGTTTGGTATAATCCCATTGCTTATTTTTTCTTTTGTTGCTTGTGCTTCTGGGGTCTTATTCATAAATGCTTTAGGCAAAAATCTTGTGGAGAAGACAACACAGGCAACAAAAGCAAAAATAGATTATATCAAACTAAAGAGTTCTACGCAGTGAAGGAAACAATCAACAGAACAAAGAGGCAACTGGCAGAACAGGAAGAAATATTTACAAACTGTTCATCTGACACAGGATTAATATGCAGAATACACAACAAATTTAGGCAACTAAACAGCAAAAATACTCTGATTAAAAAATGGGCAAATGACCTGAATAGACATTTCTCAATAGAAGACATACAAATGGTCAACAGATATATATATAAAAAAATGTTTAACATCACTAATAATCAGGGATATGAAAATCAAAACCACAATGAGATATCATCTCACCACAGTTGGACTGGTTGTTATCAAAAAGAAAAAAAATAAAATAACGAATTCTAGCAAGGATGCAGAGAATAGGGAACTCTTATACACTGTTGGTGTGGTAAATTAGTGCAGCCATTATGGAAAACGGTATAGAGATTCCTCAAAAAACTAAAAACAGAACTAGCATATGATCTTGCAAGCCCACTGCTGAATATTTATCCAAAGGAAAGGAAATTAGCATGCCAAAGAGATATGTGCACCACCATGTTTATTGCAGCACTATTCACAGTAGCCAAAATATGGAATCAACCTAGGTGCCACTGGCAAATGAATAGATAAAGAAAATGTGGTATACTTCTCAGTCATAAAAAATAATGAAATTCTGTCATTTATGACAGCACAGATGAGCCCAGAGACATTATGTTAAGTGGAATAAGTCAGGCACAGAAAGATAAATGCCACATGTTGTCACTCATATGTGGAAGCTAAAAAAAAAAGTTGAGCTTAGAGATGTAGAGAGAAGAATTGTGGTTACTAGATGTTGTGAAGAGGAGGGAGAAGGCAGGGATAAGAAGAGGTTGATTAATGAATACAAAGTTACAGCTAGATAGGACAAATAAGTTCTAGTGGTCTACAGTAGTGCTAGGCACCTATAATTAGCAATAATTTATTTAATGTTCCCAAATAGCTAGAAGAAAGGAGCTCAAATACTCTCATTACAAAGAAATGATAAACTTTTGCAATGATGAATAGGCTAATTACTCTGATTTGATCATCACACATTTTATACATGTATTTAAATATAACTATGTACTCCATAGATATCTACAATCAAAAAATGTCAATTAATAATGAATAAACATAGATAGATAGGTAACAATAGTACATTGAACCTTCAAAAGTATAGAACAGAACTGAGGCCACCAGAGGTGGGAACAGATAAAGAAAATGTGGTATACTTTTCAGTCATAAAAAATAATGAAATTCTGTCATTTATGACAGCACAGATGAGCCCCGAGACATTATGTTAAGTGGAATAAGTCAGGCACAGAAAGATAAATGCCACATGTTCTCACTCATATGTGGAAGCTAAAAAAAAAAAATTGAGCTTAGAGATGTAGAGAGAAGAATTGTGGTTACTAGATGTTGTGAAGAGGAGGGAGAAGGCAGGGATAAGAAGAGGTTGATTAATGGATACAAAGTTACAGCTAGATAGGACAAATAAGTTCTAGTGGTCTACAGCAGTGCTAGGCACCTATAATTAGCAATAATTTATTTAATGTTCCCAAATAGCTAGAAGAAAGGAGCTCAAATACTCTCATTACAAAGAAATGATAAACTTTTGCAATGATGAATAGCTAATTACTCTGATTTGATCATCACATATTTTATACATGTATTTAAATATAACTATGTACTCCATAGATATCTACAATCAAAAAATGTCAATTAATAATGAATAAACATAGATAGATAGATAACAATAGTACATTGAACCTTCAAAAGTATAGAACAGAACTGAGGCCACCAGAGGTGGGAAAGGGAGAAGGCCAGGGGTGGGGTAGGGGGAGACTAGTGAGAAATTTGTAAAGGGCCACAAAAAATGATTACTTTGTGTAATGTTGAATATACTAATTATCCTGATTTGAGAATCACATATTTCACACAGGTGTTGATATTCAGTGCAGTACCCCACAGATATGTACAATCATAAAATAAAATAAAATAGATAGATAGAAAAAGATCTCCATTAAGAGTTGAATAATGAAAGTATATCATTCCCAAAAGAGAAGTAAATAGTGTCTTGTTGACTTAGTCCAATCCAACTCTATGAAGAAACATCTAACAGAATTTGAGGTTGTCATGAAATCCATTGCTGATTTCAAGCAACAGTGTAAGCTGAACTTTAGCATCCACACCCACCACCACTCTCTCCAACTCTTCCACCCAAAGGAAAATTACCTCTGTGTTTTGGGATTTGGGATACAGGCATTCCCAATGATTAGCATGCTAACTGTAGTACTCTAAGTACTCATGCATGGAGAAGACAACAACACAAGTATCCTTCTCATTCCATCCCTTCTTGTCTTCTCAGCACGTGCCATGCTATAATGCAGGTTAAAAATGTTTTAGGTGACTGCCTACTCACTCCAAGCATTGTTCAAATCACACATAAATAAAGTTTTCCTACTGTCAATATAGCATTCATTTTCTCATGCCAGGATTTACTTGTATTTTGATATTCCCAAAGTTCCTAATTCTGCATGTTTTCCAGTTGTTGCCTGCCTTCCTGAAACAGTGCTAATTTGACCCAGGGGTCTATTCCTGTCAGCAAGCAGATGAGAAGTTTTTTATGATGCATTTGTACAACTGTTGCACTAGGACAACAAGGAGGGTAATGTAAGTTCCGTGCCAGCATGGCCCTCCCACTCCGAGACCATTTCAACTGGCATTACTCATGCTTCTCAGTTTTTATTACCCTCTCTGAGCAAAGACAAGATCACAAACCCACAGGCATTTTTTTTTCTACTTTTAAACCTCTATTTTTTAAATTTATAACAAAAGAATGAATATATCTTTTAAAAATCAAATTGATCAAAAGGATTATAATTATTAAGGTGACCATATGATTTATTATACAAACTGAGACACTTTTGCCTGGCACAAATATTAAACCAAACAGGATATGGGACATGAGGCAAACTGGAATTGCCATGGATAAACCAATATACATGATTGCTTTTATAATGAAAAATAGCAGTTTCTGACCCACCTGAATGCCCAACTTCACTCTGCACCATCAATCACTGTTACCTCTTTTAGCTATATTTCCTGAAAGTTATCTCCATTTTTCTATATAATTATATGACTAGTTCTTGATTAATCAATTCTAGACATTGACTATTGACTTTGTATTGTGACAGAATAGAATTGAGAACTCTAATACCCCTGATCTCTCTCACCATCCTTCTAATATCATTACATCACCATTTTAGTTAAATTAATAGTTTGCAAAATTGACTCTAAATATTATTCACTGCAGAGCCAAAAAATACCAAAGGATTTTATAAAAGGACTACATTTTCTTTCTTACACTGTTTATGCCTCTTTTCCTGAATTTAACAGATGCCCTATTTCTTGATTTCAACACATAATTTCAATACTCATATCTTTATTTTTTCCAAATGCTCCACCCTGTCTCCCATCTGTGTTCTCCTTGCCTGTTATGTCACATGTTCTATCAGGTCCCCTTTATTTTCAGGCCATCCCCATCCTAAAGCTTTCAATCCTCCTGATCCGATCTGAACTAATGGCTGCTCTTAGGTGTCACTTTGAATATTCTTTTTACTGTTCTGTGTTGGATTCACTGCTTCTTGAAAACTATGTTTCCTTTTCTTATTTATTTTTTCATTGCGATAAAGCACATTCCCTAGAAGCTTTCGAAGAATGGATGAGCGTATGAATCCTCACATATGTGAAAATGCCTTCATTTTAGCTAAATTTCCACTGATGATATGGCCGGATATGGTATTGTAAGTGGGAAATCACTGTCACTCAAAATTGTGAAGTCCTCCATTGCCTTCTAGGACCTAGTGTAGCTATCAGTCAGCTGCTATTCTGATGCTTATACCTTTATTGGTGATTTGATTTTACTTTTCCTCTCTGGAAACTTAAAATCTTCCTCTGTGTCCCTGGATTATAATTAAGTGCTTTGGGGTGGATGCTTTTTAATCATGCTACCAAGCACTCACTGGACCCATATCCATCTGTTGAACAAAATATTATTCTATTATTTTGTCATGATATTTCTCTATTTGTTTTATCTGTTCTTTATTTCTGGAACTCCTTTTATTCAAATTTTGGACATAGATAAACTCTATAGTCTTTTATTATTTCCCTAAAATAACCAGTCTCTTTTTCTCTTTGTTTCACTCACTGGAAGGTTTTGCTGACTCTCTTTTAATCATTTCACTCAGTTCTTTATTTCAGCAATCACAGATAAAACTTACAAAATTTCTTTTTTTAATTTCTCCTTTTTGCATCCCTTTATTGTTTTATGAATACAAAAATCCTTGACTATCTCTGAATATATAAAGTGGAATGTTCCTCTGTTTCCTGAATTATCTGTGTTTCTTCTGGGTTCATTTCAGGTTTATTTTTGTCTTTCTGTTTCTGGGGGGAAGCTTTCTTCACATGGACAGTTGCCCATGATTGTCCATTCACATTTAGCAATAATAAGATCCTAGTAGATGATTGGAAACTCCCTGATTGCAAATGAGGATCACTGATTAGAGGCTTCACTTTAGAGTGCCTGGTGTAGAACTTCCCTTTAGTCTCCTCTAAGAGCCCACTGTGTGCGGATATTCTGGTTATCCAATGCTGCAATAAGATCCTAGTAGATGATTGGAAACTCCCTGATTGCAAATGAGGATCACTGATTAGAGGCTTCACTTTAGAGTGCCTGGTGTAAAACTTCCCTTTAGTCTCCTCTAAGAGCCCACTGTGTGCGGATATTCTGGTTATCCAATGCTGCAAGACAAGCCACCATAAAATGTAATTCAATGTACATATATTTTTAAAATCTAGTAATTAGTTACCCAGTTTTAACTGATTTCAATTTTCTGTGTACCTGTGGATATTTGTAAATACTTTCTTGATTTTCTCTTGTCACGTATTGAATATTAATGCAGAACAATGTCTTGAATTTTTCTTGATGGTTAGTATTAGTCACATATTAAAGGGGAAAATGTTGAGAAAAGTTTTAGGACAAATCAACCAAAATGCTTAAATCTTTGAGGCCTACACAATCAAAAAGAAAGAAGCAAGAAAGCCTAAAGCAGAAGACCTGATTTGCAAGCTTACTCTACCAATAGGAAGATTTTCAGCAGAAAAATCACACTGTACATTATTGAGATATTTGAGGTTTGACCCTAACTCAACCATGAATTCACCAGTCTGATTTTTTATATTCATACTTGCCTGGTTTTTTTTTTTTAAATCTACTAAATATACATATTTTCTTTAACACAAAGAAGATGAGAACCAGCTCCTTCTGTAAATATTTCAATCCTTTGGACTAAATTACATAAAGTGTATGTTAAAATTTGAGTATATGCACTTAGTGTACCATTTATAAGACAATTGATCTACCATATGTACACATGGCTTTATTGCTATGATTTTGTTTTGATAGAATAGAAAAGAAAAACATACAAAAGAAATTCAAACAATATTTTTCAGAGCATAAAACAGTTCTCCATTATGTTTGGTATTACACCCATAGCACTTACAGAATATGTGAAATAAGCAAAATCAGATTTAATAACAAAAAACAAAACAGTTTACATTGCATATATTATTTTACATAATGATAGTGCTCCAAACATCAAGATGCTTCACACACACAGCTGAAATCAAGACATATGTAGAACAAAGGCTTCATAATTTTCTCTGTCTTTCAAAACCACTTGGAATTGCTTGCCTACTTGTTCTTTGGGTGATTTATAAATGTGGATTGCCAAATAGACCAAAAGCACAGAGGAAGGCTCCAAAGTAATTAAACCCATGGTAAAGATTGAAATAAGGTTATTTTATCTTTTATTTCTTCCAGAAAGAAAAGGCAAAGGTTCATGTTCTCTCAAAAGAAAATACCTACTTTCAAGTCTTTTCAAGTTGCAAATTTTAAGTTGTCATAAATAATTTTGAGATGAAAGGGGATGTGATCTCTACATTGTCTGCATGAGCTGAGACAAAACCAGAGGTTTTCATAACGAATTCCAGGTCTTAGAGGTGTGGAAAGTTGCCCTCCAATGTTCCACAAATGAGAATCTGTCGGGCGGTTAAAGTGACTTTTCAGTAAATCACCATCTTTGAAGGCCACAATGGGACCATCCACAGTCAGCCTTCTCTCCACTGTACACAAGAGGAGGTGGCTATTATTGACAGCTCTTCCTTCCTGTAGCATTCGCCAGTGATGGGCTCACCATGAGATGCTTTTCAGAGGACAGCTTTCCATGACTGTTAAGCTTTAAAAATACTTCCAAAGATGTTCACTACAGGCTAGAAAATAATTTTTCACCATTAGTGAGAAGGTTCACATTGCACACCAGTAAATATGTTCATCATGACAATGCACTCAGAAAGGAGTTCTAAGTTCTGATGAGCATCCTTCAGTAGTTTGAGAGAATCATGGATGAAAAATATATGACTCCTTTAAGAAACAAACTACTGCGAAATACTGAAGCAGATCAAATGCATGAATATGAGATAGAAATGTTAAGGGAGTAAATAAAAAAGGGAAAATGAATGAATTCTTTAAAAGTTCCTTAAAAGTTCTGATTTTGATTTTGTGTTCCCCTCAGTGCTTCCCATGAAACTGAAATATTTAGCCACTAATATCTGTAACAGTTTGAGAGAATCATGGATGAAAAATATATGACTCCTTTAAGAAACA
This sequence comes from Galeopterus variegatus, assembly GCF_000696425.1. Taxonomy (NCBI): domain Eukaryota; kingdom Metazoa; phylum Chordata; class Mammalia; order Dermoptera; family Cynocephalidae; genus Galeopterus; species Galeopterus variegatus. Next base: position 527,850 of record NW_007726301.1, on the reverse strand, counting down.
AATTACTGCGAAATACTGAAGTAGATCAAATGCATGAATATGAGATAGAAATGTTAAGGGAATAAATAAAAAAGGGAAAATGAATGAATTCTTTAAAAGTTCCTTAAAAGTTCTGATTTTCATTTTGTGTTCCCCTCAGTGCTTCCCATGAAACTGAAATATTTAGCCACTAATATCTGTAACCAACTTTCACTGTCAAATTTAGTTCCTAAATTTGAAGGACTACCTAGCAAGTTCCCAGATGCTGCCCACACAGCTGGGCCAAGGGCCACACCCTGTATTACTCTAGAGGAATGCCTCGCATGACAGTATCTTTCATTAGCAATTGCCCTGACCCATAGATGTTTTCATGGAAGAATTACTGAGGCAGTAGATGGCAGATAAAAGCTGCAGTAGAATGGAAGGCAGAGCCTATTTGTAAGAAGGAAGAGATGGTGGGAAGAAATCAAGCAGAAAGAGAATAGAAAGTATTTCAGGCATGCACAAACAAAACAGTGAGGTGGAAAGAACACCTATTTTGAGTCACATGGATAGAGGTTTAAATCCTATCTCTAGTGCTATGCGTGTTGCTATCTGGTGAAAGATGTATATACTAAGCCCTTTGCTCACCTTCAAATGGGAAAATAATGCTTTTCTCATGGCACTGTTAAGTGTGATAGATGTGGGAAATATAATGCACCCAGCACGCAGTAAGAATCAATAAAAAAATACAACAGTTTCTCGTACACGATGCATGCATTTTAGGTTCAGAAGGAAAAGCTTGGGTCATTTTTCCAGACTTCCTATAATTTTTCCCCATAAGTAGCATGATCTTCTCAACCAGGGAGAGGAAAGTCAATATGTCCTGACCGATTTTCAGTGACACACAGTTCTCAAGTACAGCAAACTATATTTATTTTTCTGGATTTCCCACATATACATGATTATGGAATCATTTCATCTATTATAAAAAGCAGCAACTTTTCATTTCACATGAATGATAATAATTACAGTTTAAAATAGTTTAGATTGCAGGGGAGACACCACCTCTGGTTAAAGAGATACATTATGCTTTGAGAGACTAGAATCAAAGGAAGTCCCAAGTTGCTTTTGATACTACATTGGTCTTACATCTAAGCAAAATTCTGTCTGTATGTTTTGGTTTAGTACACATTTTTCTCTCCTAAACCTATAACTACAGAGATGAATTATTGTTTTCTATTTTACTATTCCCAGCTGTGATCATTTTACCCTCATGTAATGCTACTTGATTCTTAAATAAATTAATATGCTACCAGATTTACAATAAGAACCAATAATACTTTCAGTGTAGCTAGGTAATACATTCTTGACATTTTCATAATAGCCAAAAGCTGTTGATTGAATAGCTCCCATGTGCCAGGCATTACACATGTCTTTATACATTCTCTCATTTCCTTGTGACAGATTTAGGGACATCTTTCCACAGTCACCAAAGTTCAAAGGAGGCAAACTGAAAGTCCCCTCTTCACCAAAGTTGAATCGGACTAATTCTTTCTCATGACAGATCATGTTCACAGGCCATAAATCACATTAGTTAAATCTACAGTTGTTACCAACAGCTGAGTCCACACCCACAAGGTAATTACTGATAAACATGAGCCCCCAGGATTTCAGTGGCTCCTGTCACCCCCATCTGAAGTCTATTCCTGATCCCTCACCAGCCGAGAGGCCCCTAGGCAGCTTTATAAGGAAGTGATGACAACAGGGCCCTGTCTGTAACCTTCCCTGCAGGAATGTGCGAAAGTGAGAGGGCACAGCCTTTCACCTCTACATCCCTGCTGGCTTCTCACTTCATCCTTGAATATGCTTCTCTTTGTTTTCTTAAAAAGAATCCCTTTGTTTCATTTCCTTCTCTCGTTTCTGCCTTCACTGGATTCCTTTCATTGTTTATGCCTAAACATTTATAAAAATCCTACAATTTACTGGCCACCAGTTATGAATGAGGTATTTGGCATATATTAATCTGTAATGATAAAAAGATGTTCAGAAAATTTCATCGCTAGAGTTCAAACTCACATTTATCTGATGCCAAAGCCTGTGTATTGCTTCCCAAACCTCCACAGTGCCTCTTTGAGCTGTTCTCACCAGCTTAATCCCTTTTCTCACCAGGTCAGAATATAGGTCAGTTTCCTATCGCAAATCAGCATTTGTAATTTTCACTGTAAAGCTGGGTTAGCAAACGTAACTCTCTACCCCTTGTGGTTCTCATGTGGCTAGAAGTGTCTTCATATAAGGTTATAAGGTAACAGAGTCAGCTTTGGGATGTTCCTGTGGAAGACAAGGCCATGGCCATTTATTTCAGATCTTTACAGTCATTCTCCTCGCTGAGAAGAAGAAGAAAACTTTAAACAGGATGGCACCAGAAATAAATCTGGGAGAAAGAGAGAAAGAGGAGGAAAAGAGGAGCACAGGAAAATGAGGAGTGGGAGGTTAGGAGGGTCATCTATTTCCAAGCCTAGCAAATAAGCATTTCTATTTAGTGGCTAAGTCCGCTTGGTTACTCCATCAGTTAGATTCCACCTAACCCTAAAGATCCAGGCTCCTAAGCATTCCCCTTCCTCAAGACCTTTGCACGTCCTCTGCCTAGACTGCTCTTTCCAAATACTCACAAAACTCTCTCGTCTCTCTCACGACCTTCCTCAAACATCGTTGTCTCAGTGAGGCTTTCTTTAGTCTCTATTTTTCTCTATTTTAAAAATTGCAACAGCACTCCCCACCCCATCCTCTGTCTTTTTTACTGCTTTATTTTTCTCAATTGCTATCTTACACACTGTACTATATAATTCACTTTTTTATTTTGCTTTTTGTCATCTTCTCCCACAAGAATGTAATCTCCATGAGGAAAGGGATTTTTTTTTTTCACTGCTGTGTCCTAATGCCCAAACAGAACCTGGGACAGCAGGCAACCTAAAATTTTTGTTGACTAAATGGACGCATTTGAAAATAAATTTCTCTCCACCTAAATTTCCTCACTGTACAGCTACTTGGTAATGAAATATATTCTTGGCAAAGGCTGGGTTTTCCTTGTAGTGATTAAGCCCCATCTTAGTTCAGTGGGGCACCTTTTCTTTGGTCTGGGGCCCAAGGGTCACCAGGAATATTTTTATTCAAGAACAATACATTACCCTGGGGCTGGAAGCTGGTTCTCACCAGGACACCTCTGCCCTAGGTACTGGGAGTAATGTTCAAGAGTAATGTCCACAACTTTCACACGGTGAGCAGTAGAGATGAGAGCAGCTGCTGATGTAATCAGAAAGTAAACTATTCTCAGAATGAAGGATGAAGAGCTGAAACAGCGATTCTCAATTTGCCTTATCATTTTCAGACTAAAAAATCTCAGTCCCACAGGCCATCGGTCATAAGGTTGGCTGTGTCCAAAAGGCCCATGTTATCATCACATTGCCGTGCTAATTAGTGAATACCCTAATCCTGTAAAAAGCTGATTTCCATCACTGTGTATTTGGTGCTGTTTAGTGAGCATTGTAATTGTTTTGCCCTAAAATTTAAAGGCTCCTAACAATGTTTTTTTGGCATGTTTGGTGTTTGTTTGTTTTTTTTTTTTTTTTTTTTTCTTGTTTGTCTTGTTTGGGGTTTTCTTTTTGAAACTTTTTAGTATACTTGGCTTGAAATTCAATGAAGGAAAGATTTTCAAATATCAGACCCTGTTGGCCTTTCCTAAGAACAATTCTACTGAAGTCTGCTGCAAGGGTTAAACATAGAGTGTGCTTACACTTAGATGTCACTAGAGGGAAATGCATGGTGTGTATCCCAGGGCTGAAGGGGGCTTGAGAAAAATTAAACATGCAAATTTTAGTTGTATTTTATTACAAAGCAGACAGGAAGTTCAACATTAAATGTAACAGCATTGCATGAGGCCCAGTCAGAAAGGCTTTTGTTTAATGAAACTATGGTAAAGTCATAGAAATCTCAGTAGATGGTTGAGAACATAAAAGATAATTATGGTGAAAGGTTATTTTTAAAGTTTAATAAAATTAGTTAAACAACAGGCTGAACCCTGAGGACAAATTCAGCTTTGCAATCAGACTCAGTCTCCAGAGACATTCCCAGGCACCTCTCCAGAAATCAGCAACAGCTTCTTGCCTCTTGTCTGATGATTTAAGAGAAACAAACCCCAAAACTGTGAGGTGCTAGGTTAAAATTGTCCAAACATCTGAAAGCAAACTGAAGTTCCTTATATGGCTACTTAGAATAATACGTATCATGGATGAGGCTTTCCTCTGCTTTAGAACCTTATGATTCTAAAAATGAGGTCACTAAATAGATTCCTAAGTGACAGCAATGTTTCCTAATGCGTGGCCCTCAGACCACTCAGCCATAATCACTGGGGTGGTGGGTGGGCAGGGGAACATTGGGGTTGTGCTTGTTAAAAATGAAAATCCACAAGACTTACTGAATACAGAATCTCTGAGGGTGGGTCCCTGGAATCATCAGATTCCCCATAGTTCTGATGCTTGCTAGAGTTGGTTTCAACCTTAACTGCATATAGAAACAGCCAGGAAGCTTTCAAAGTAAAGCCTGGCCCCACCTCCAGAAATTGTGTTCAATTGTTTGAAGTGCAGCCAGGGCATAAGGTTTTTTGACAATCATCCTTAGGTGATTCTAATGTTCAAAGTGTAGAATTACTGTGGTAGAATCTCTTCCAAATAACAGCCTCTTCCTGCTAATTGTGCAGAAATAAAACATGAATCATAAGATCTGCTACAGATCAGCTCTCAGACAAATTCCATAATTTGAAGAAACGAAGACTTTGGAAACTAGAGAGGGAAACTCAAAGATCCATAGGGAGAATAAGACACAAAATGACACGAGTTAGAGGTCGTTTGCCTACTCAATGGGAGTCCTAGTTCTTGAGTGTCACATGTCTGTGAGTGCAATGATCTCCATGATATCTTAGTTTCACTCATTGTTGAAATGGACCCTTGTCTTATTAAACACTTGGAGAATACATTCCTTTTTAAGGCTATCTTTTACAACTGCATTTTCTTCTAGAATATATTGTCAAATATTATAAAGTTTAAAATTCTCATAGAGGGTGGACTTTCAACACCTTAAAAAAAAAATGCTGGTACCTAGTGAATCAGTGACCTTCTTCAGTCCTCTTGGGGGAAGGAAAAACTTCATTTTAAGGGAAGGAGAAACTCCCCATGGCTCTTCTATCAAATGAAAGTCCTACAGGTAATGGGGCCGGCCCGGTGGCACACTGCTACACTGCGCTGCTTGGGAGCGTGGCGACGCTCCCGCCGAGGGTTCAGATCCCACATACAGACCGGTTCCCGCTCACTGGCTGAGCGAGGTGCGGGTGCAACGCCGAGGGTTGCGATCCCGTTGCCGGTCCCAGTCCGGTACGGGGGCAACACTGAGGGTTGCGATCCATTGCCAGACACGAAAAAAGACAAAAAAAAAAAAAGAAAGTCCTACAGGTAAGAAGGTGATAAGCGACACTAACATAAGATGTTAATAATAGATGAAACTGGGGGACAGGGGGTGGGGATGTGCAAATTATCTGACTTTCTGCTCAATTTCTCTGTGAAACTAAAACTGCTATAAAAATAAAATCTATTACTTAGAAAAAAAAAAGAAGGGGGTGAACAGGAGAAACAAAAGCATTTGCTGATTTCTGGAGTCAGCTCCTCAAAGCCTCTCAAAAGCTAAGGTATTTTTAGCCCAAGAAGAAAATCCAGGAGTCCTGATTTCTTGCCCCTTTTCCTCTTCTGACTCACCATGGCCCAAGCAAACTGCTGCTTCCCTGGGAGAGTCCTTTCCTCTCAAAGATGAAGATAATGAATGACACAGAAGTTTAGCCACTAAACCCCACTGATAATGCTAGGGTTAATGAGAGTATTTGGAAAGATGGGAAAAAGCCTTTGAGCTGGGATCAAAGGTGTAGGGTAAGTATAATATTTTATTAAGACAATAATAATGGCTTTATGCTCCTGATGCCTGGGGAGCAAATCATTCCTCTTTCAGCTTGCATTAACACTTGGACCTAAGGTGGGTGTTAATTAGTGCAGAAATGTATGTACTGATGGCACCTAGGGGCCTAAAGGAGTTAATCCATCTCCAAAAGGTGACACCTTCACTTTCTACCCTTGCCATACTCGGTTCCCGTCTATTCTTATCAATGTAGATTAACTGCACCCTTCGCACAGGTCTTTTGGGCCCCATTTTATTTCCTCCAATTTATTTTATAGAATATAAGGATCTGAATGTGCTCTTGGAATATGTGCTGTTCCCTTCAGGTGCCATACTTTCAAAAATCTCTTTCTTCCTCCTCAGACCCACTCCAATGCCTTTTGCATTTTGGTTGATATAACATACTTCCTTCCCCCTGAACCAAACTTCACAGTTGAGCATAGGAGTACCAAGATCCTGGCTAAGTCACCTAGAGCCTGGCCTCTAACCAGCAATCTATTTTAACTAGATGCTGTGGTTTGAATGTTTCCCCAAGCTCATATTGGAACTTAAGCCCCAATATGGTGGTGGGAAGTGGAGCCTTTAAGAGGTGATTGGATCTCAAGGACTGTGCCCTCATGAATGGACCGATGCATTCGTGGAGTAAGGGGTTGATGGTTTAATGAGCAGTCATGGGCATCGTTCTGATGGCTTCATAAGAAGAGCAAGTGAGAAGGTTAGCTCTCCAGCTCATGCCACTCTCGCCATGTGACTGCCAGCATTGCTACTCACCTCTGTAGAGTACCCACCAAGAAAAAGACCCTCACGAGATGTGCCCCCTAGAACTTGAACTTCCCAACCTCCACAACTATAAGAAATAAATTTCATTTTCTTATAAATTACCCAGAGTAGCCAAAGCCCAGGAAGGCGAAGTGGCTTTGCCAAAGATCACATTTACCCATTCAGGGCTCTCTCCACTAATAAAGGTGAGGTATGGGAAAGGAAAATATTTGATTTAAAGACAACTCCAGTCAATTAAGAAGATTTCTAGAGATCTGATAGAAAAATTACCTTAGGGTAACAACAACTTTATCCAGATCAATTGAAATATTACTCTAAACTGCAGTATCAGCCCTACTTTAACACTGAGCTGAATTTATTCTTTAATAGGAACTAATCTCCTAGAGAGGTAATTAACCACTTGGGTAAATAAGATAGAACAGAAAGAGAAAGGCTAAAGTGAATGAACTTAGAATGTGTATCCATGTCTGTTTGTGTTAGCTTGACTCACTCTACAGCAGTTCTGTACTCCTGACACCAGCAGACAAAGAAAAACTCTCATAGATCAATCTGATAACAAGAAATTCCCAAACTCTCCCTAAAGTATTAATCTTGAGTTCCTGAGAGGCAGAGCTTGTCACAGAGGCTTCCAGAGGATCTTAATGACCTGGCAAGAAAGGAGCTGTTACGGGATGATAACTAGACAGAGAAATGCCTCCAGGTCATCGATAGCAGGAAGCGCAATGGAGACTCTGCTCCTACACCTTATATACAACAAGGTTAAGCTGAGATTCATCCAGCAGTTGATCTCTATTCCCCCTCATCCACCCCTCCCTACCTTAAGCAAATGCAAAAGGAAAGAAATGAGAACAGTTCTTTTTAAAAAAAAAAAAAACACTCTCCAGGAAAGTTTCCAAGAATAATTACACCATTGCAAAAAGCAAGTTAATTAAATGTTCTTTTGACTGAAGCATAAGGCTTCAAAGAATACTTATGAGAACTGATAAAGAAACCATTTAACATGCATGACTGAACGATTAGATAAACATTTTAAGCTGCATTTATTTTTTTCCTTTATTTCTTTTACTAACTATCTTCATCTCTAAAGATTGTCTTTTTGTGTTTATAGTCTGTCAGTGATTTTTTCTGAGGGAATGATCTTTGAGGAACTCTGAAATAAGCATTGAGGTATTGCCGTCAACTGTGACTGCCTGCAACTTTAATGAAGAATTAAACCAAGAAGTGAACATATGAACCTACTGACTTTTATTTAAGAAAATTTATTTTTTTAAAAAAGAAAACTTTTTAAAAGTTTTTTTCTTCTTTATATCCACAAAATTTCTATGGTGATTTTCTACCATTTGATATTTAGTCCACATAACTTTTCCATGAAATCAGATGTACTGCCACCTTTATTCCTTACTGTATTATAGGCAAACTAAGATAAGTAAAGCATGTCTTCTGTTAAAAAAAAAAAAAGAAAGAAAGAAAATACTATATAAATTAAAGGTGACATGCTAAATTGGGCTACTTACTTTAGAGTGATAGCTTAAAACATGGCCTGCAACCCAGATAGTGAGACAGTGTTTAAATTTTAACCCAAGATGATACTGAGAGTAGCTCATTATCTGATGTATGCTTCATAAATATTATTGATTATTGATTAATTGACAAGACATTTCTATTTGAAGGTCCAAAAGATTCTAAATAATGTTTTTCCACAGAAATTCTCTCTAGGAGGACGAATTACTCTGGTCAAACCTGCACTTTTTGAAATTAGGTTATATTATATGTGCAAATTCATATGCTGATTTTTATCAAAATTGCAAGATGATTACAGAACCAAAATTCTATTGAAGTTTAAAAACTGAGTTAAAAGGCTGTTAGATTTTTCAAGCAGAAGATAACAGTGCCTAGTTGAGACAGAAGTCATCAAGCTATCCTTTAAATAAACAGAAACATTAATTTCATTATCAATATTAACACAATGGCATACTCCTCACATTATCATTGATGATCAAAAGTATATATTTTATTCCCCTTAAAACTTGCTTTAAGCATTTTTGAAGGCTGAAGTTGCCATCTATGAAGACAACCTACAGAGGTGTTTGATATACTGCTTCAGGCAGAAAGTGACCAGACGGGGGTGAAGACTACTTTCCAAAGGAGAATTTCTACCTAATCTTTATCTTTCACTCCACTTACTCTTTCCACAGTTTGAGTTTAGAGATGTGACTGATCTAAAACTTAATACTGACACCAATAGTTTTATTATTTAACAATGCTTGGACAGCTACCATTTTAATCTATGAACATATTTTCTGGCAGAGTCCTGAGAACAGATTATTTAATAATGAAATATGAGCTTTGAAACTCCTCCAAGTCCTTTACCTTTAGGTATAAGACCAACAATAAGAAATGTCTAGCTAAATATTGATGAATTAAGGAATGGTTTTTTTCACTGTACTGAGTTTCAATCCCCACTTGAATCCCCTGCCTTAGGCAACACCACCTTTCTGGATGAATGAATGTCTTTAAAAAGAAAATAATTAGGTCTGTCTTCATGAAAGATAAAGACTCTTTCTACTCCTTACATTCTTTGTAGATTCCCTTAGGAAGAAATCTAGTGAAAGCCGAACTGGAAAGAATGTGACCAGTTTTGCCAAAAGAATGTGATTAGCTTGCCAGCATGATGTGGATAAAGACACTATGTTCTAGCTGTCATATATATGATTTTAATTTCCAGAATCCATCTGCGTGCCCCCAAGCTCTTCAAAAAAGCTATGGAAGATTTTACAAGTACTGAGGATGGCCAAATAATAGTTAAAAATCATTATTTATCCAACTGTAACATGGTGGGGTGTAGGAGAACTGAGATGTTTTGCTACTATCCTGCTTAGAAACACAAATGCGGTCTGGGAGAATCAATATGCAAATGACTACATGTAACTAGTGTATGTATAGTTACAGCTACTAATTTAAATACAGAACTATATTCACATGTCTAGGAAATGGAAGTTAACAAAAGTGGAAAAAAATCATTGAAAATTCACATCTAAGAGATTATACCATGCACACTCCATAGGATTATTGTAACAATGAAATACTGTATTCATTTATTCAAAAATTTCTCAAATACCTACCAAAAGAGATACAATCTTTGGCCACTAGACCCAGTATTCACTCTCCTCATTTAGACTCTTGAAAAGAAACTACCATGCCTCTAATGAGTTGCAAAGTTTGTCATCTACAGTCAACATTGCCTAGGTTGAAATCCTTGCTCTGTCTCTACAATCTGTATATCCTTGAGCAACTGCACCAGTTTACTCATCTGTAAAAGGGTACTTTTTACTCATTGGTAATAATAGTTCCTATCTCAAAAGGGTTGTTAGGAGGATTATGTGAGTTAGTATATGTAATACACATAAAAAATCTCTAGCATATAGTAAAATTAAATAAATGTTAATATTATCCCAGCTTCCATCAGTTAACACGAACAGTGTATTCTCTTCCCCTTCTCCCAAATACAATAAACGTGTCCAAGATTTGTCTATTCATCCTTTTACTTCTGCCAGTTTGGGATTTCATATATTTGAAGCTCTGTTATTTAAAATTCTTATATCTTCTTGATGAAGTGACCCCTTTATCATTAAGCCCTGGAGGGAAGCATCCATACCTGCAGCAGCTGCTGACGTGAGCCAAGACCTGCGTGGCACCAGGGCTCAGTCTTAGGCCCCAGAGGGAAGCACCCACAGGCCTAGCAGGTATGGAGGTGAGCCAAGACCTGCATGGTACTGGGGGCTCAGTCTACGGCCATAGATTCTGGAACAAAAGCCAATGTGGTGTAATATAGCCACTGCCATATCTACTATCACTGCAAGGACAGTTCACCACCACAGTAGCAGCCAGGGCCACTCTACAGACAACCTGCCACTCACTTGACTACATTGATATAAGAAGAGTCACCTGTAGAGCCTGCAAATAAAGGAAGAAATCTTTATCCTCATAGCCAACCCCAGAGTAACAGAAGAAGCAAGTCCTCTACCAGATGACCAAACATCAATGAAAAAATACTAGAACTACAAACAAACAAGAAGATATGACCCTGCCAAAGGAATACAGTAGTGCTCAAATTTGAGACCCCATAGAACAGGGAATCCTTGAAATGTCTGAAAAGGAATTCCAAGCAATGATCTTAAGAAAACTTGAAGAGATAAAAGAAGACTCAATCAGAGAAATAATGAAACAAGAAAAAATATCCAGAATATGAAGGAGGAAATTTACAGAGATTATTACCTTAAAAAGAATGTAGCAGAACTCCTAGAAATGAAGATTCACTCAACAAAACAAAAAATACAACAGACAGCTTGAGCAGGAGGCTAGAGCAAGCAGAAGAAAGAATTTCAGATCTCAAAGATGGTCTTTTTGAAATAACCCAGGCAGACAAAAAAAAGGAAAAAAGAATTAAAAATAATGAAGAAAATCTAAGAGAGATAGCAGACAACCTCAAGTGCTCTAACATCTAAATTGTGGGTATTCTAGAAGGGGAGGAGAAAGGAAAGAGTATTAAAAACCTAGTCAAGAAAATAATAACAGAAAATTTCCCATGTGCAGGGAGAGATGCAGACCCTCAGATCCAGGAAGCTCAAATGTCCCCAAACAGATTCAATCCAAAAAGATCCTGTCCAAGACACATTATAGTCAAATTTACAAAGCTCAAATATAAAGAGCAAATTCTAAAAGCAGCAAGAGAAAAGCGCCAAGTCACCTATAAGGGAGCCCCCATCAGATTAATAGCAGACTTCTCAACTGAAACCCTACAGGCCAGAAGAAAGCAGAATGATATATTCAAAATACTTAAAGAGGGCCAGCCCGGTGGCGCACTGCTGCAGTGCACCGCTTGGGAGCGCGACGGCGCTCCCGCCGAGGGTTTGGATCCCACGTACAGACCGGCTGCTCACTGGCTGAGCGAGGTGCGGGCGCAACACCGAGGGTTGCGATCCCGTTGCCGGTCCCGGTCCGGTGCGGGCGCGACACTGAGGGTTGCGATCTGTTGCCGGTCACCAAAAAAGACAAAAAGGAAAAAAAAATAAAAATACTTAAAGAAAAAAATTGCCAGCCAAGAATTCTTTACCCAGCAAGGCTCTCCTTCAGAGACGAGGGAGAAACAGTGTATTTGCCAGAGAAACAAAAATTGTGGGAGTTCACCACCACACAACCAGCCATACAAGAAATTCTCAAGGGAGTCCTTCATCTGGAATCTGAATAATCATGATCACTATCACAAATACACAAAAAAGAGCAAAATCTGCCATTAAAACAAAAATGCCAGTGAGAAAGAGAAAGAATCAAAATCACGCCACCTCAAATTTCCAGCTAATACCAAAGAAGAGAATAAAGGGGGAAGTAATGATCAAAAGATATTTAAATCATCTAAACTAAAAGCAATTAAATGACAGGGATTAAACAATACTTGTGAATAACCACCCTAAATGTGAATGGATTAAACTCCCTATTCAAAAGACACAGACTGATTGATTGGATTAAAAAGCTAAACCCAAGTATATGCTGTCTTCAAGAGACCCACCTCACCTATAGAGACACACACAGACTAATAGCGAAGGGATGGAAAAAGATATACCATGCAAATGGAAACCAAAAATGAGCAGGAGTAGCTATTCTTATACTGGATAAAATAGACTTTAAACCAAAAAACATAAAAAGAGACAAAGTAGGCCACTATATAATGATAAAAGGATCTATGCAGCTCAAAGACATAACAATCATAAATATGTATGCACCCAATACTGGAGCACCCAGGTATATAAAGCAAACACTCTAAGATGTAAAGAAAGAAATAGACCCTAATACATTAATAGTGGGTGATCTGAACACCTCTCTCTCAGTATGGAACAGATCTTCCAGGCAGCAAAACAACAAAAAGACACAGAATTTAAACTATACCTTAGACCAACTAGACCTGGCAGATATATACAGAACATTTCACCTAACAGCTAAAGAATATACTTTCTTCTCATCAGCACATGGAACATTCTCCAAGATGGACCACATATTAGAAGACAAATCTAGTTCAGCAAATTTTAAAAAATTAAAATCATTCCAAGTATCTTTTCAGACCACAATGGACTAAAACTGGAAATTAATAACAAGCAAAACTCTGGAAATTATATAAATACATGGAAACTAAACAATAGGCTCTTGAATGACCTATGGGTCCAAGAAGAAATTAAATAGGAAATCAAAAAAAAATCTTGAAACTAGTGAAAATAAAGACACATTATACCAAAACCTGTGGGACACTGCAAAAGCAGTACTAAGAGGGAAATTTATTGCAATAGATGCTTACATCAATAGAAAGAAAAGACTTCAAATAAATGACCTAATGCTATACCTCAAAGAACTAGAAAAACAACAATAATCCAATCGTAAAGGTAGTAGACAGAAAGAAATAATTAAGATCAAAGCAAAACTAAATGAAATAGAAATCACTCTCTTTCTTCCTCTTGCCATTTAATCTGCTTGTACTCCCTGGCTGCCTGCCACTTTCTGCCATGAGTAGAAGCAACCTGAGGCCTGTGCCAGATGCAGCTGTCCCAGAATTGGTTCCAATCAAGATGGTGGAATAGGCGGTCCCCAGCGTCAGTCTGTCCAACAAATCAACCAATTTACAACTATAAAAATGTAACATCAGCCAAGCTGGGGCCGCTGGAGCTCAGTGGAAGAGGAGGAGAGACCTATGGAGTTCAGGAAGGTGGAAGAAACCACAATGAGAGAAAGAAAAAACTGCTCAGAGCGTTTTGGACCACAGCCACTTTAAGGCTGGAGCTGCTGAGTGCATGGAGCAGGAGCTGGCAGAAGCCACAGCTGTGCCCTTCAGATGGAGTTACTTGGAGGTGGCAGGGGAGAAGAGGGCTTTAGTGGCCCCTAGGACAGCAAGACCACTAATAGGGTTCCCATGGACTCACACAGGAGCAAGGAGCTAGAACAGCTGAAAAAGGGGAAACATTCAGAGGCCAGAAGTTCCCCCATTTTAGAAGTAAGCAAAGGACAAAAGATTATTTACAGACCAAGCACACCATCAGTGCTGTGGGGCCTGCCAGGGGACATGAGGCATGGAGCCAAAACCAGTCCCCTGCCCACAACCATTCACACTTCCAGTGCCTCATGGCCCACCTGAGAACCAAGGCTTGGAGCCAGAGACCCCCCCACACCCACAAACAGGCACACTGCCAGTGCCTCAGGGTTCCTAGAGCCAGGGACTAGACCCCCCTGCCCACAACCAGGCACACCATGAGCACCAAGGAGCATGCCGAAAATATCACGTCCATGTGGGTGGCCACCACAGTAACCACAGCTGCCGTGAAAGTGGTTAGACATCACAACCACCATGCAGATGGTCCACCAGCTACTGAAGTGCATTGCCATAAGGAGAGTCACCAGCAGAAACCAAAGAAAAGAAGAGGATGTCTATCTCCACAAAGCCCATTCTAGAGTGTCAGAAGAAGCAGCTTCTCTATGATAATATTGGGGGACCTGAACACACCTATCAGCACTGGACAGCTCATCTAGGCAAAAAATCAACATAGTAGTCATTACTCCTTCAGCGGGAAAGAAGAAATCTAGGGTTATCAGTGGTGGGATGGGGGAGGGAGAGGGGAATAGGGAGAGATGGGACAAGGGTCATAAAGAATAAGTACAATTTGTAACAATATACATACTAGTAATATTGACTTGATCAACATATGTCAACATTGAACCCCCAAAATATATAAAATCAATTATGATTCAATAAAAAAATTAAATTAAATAAAAAATAAAAATTAAATAAATAAATGAAATGGAGACACAAAAAAACAATAGAAAAGATCAACAAAACAAAACGTTGGTTTGGGGAGAAGATTAATTAAATAGACAAACCACTGGCTAGGTTACTGAAAAAAAGAAGAGAGAAGACCCAAATAACAAAAATCAGAAATGAAAAGGGAGACATTAAAACCAATATCACAGAAATATGAAGAATCATTAGAGACTATTATAAACAACTGTATGACAACAAATATGAAAACCTGGAAGATTTGGATAAGTTCCTGGACACATACAAACTACCCAGACTGAATCAAGAAGAGATAGAAAACTTGAACAGACCAATAGCAAGCAACAAGATTGAAGTGGTAATCAGCAATCTTCAAACAAAGAAAAGCCCAGGTCCAGATGGCTTTACAGCTGAATTCTATCAAACTTTTAAAGAGGAATTAGTACCAATTATCCTCAAACTATTCCAAAAACTTGAAACAGAAGCCACTCTTCCAAACTCCTCCTGTGAGGCCAACATAACTCTGATACCAAAACCAGACAAAGACACAACAAAAAAAGAAAATTACAGGTCAATATCCTTGACGAACATAGATGCAAAAATCCTCAACAAAATATTAGCAATCAGAATACAGCAACACATTAAAAAATTACACACCATGATCAAGTGGGATTCATCCCAGGTACGCAAGGATGGTTCAATATACGAAAGTCAATAAATGTGATACATGACATCAACAAACTCAAAGACAAAAACCATGTGATTATCTCAATAGGCACTGAAAAAGCATTTGACAAAATTCAGCATCCCTTCATGATAAAGACTCTCAACAAATTAGGTATAGAAGGAAAGTATCTCACTCAACACAATAAAATCCATCTATGACAAGCCCATCACCAGTATCATTCTGAATGGGGAAAAACTGAAGGCTTTTCCCTTAACAATAGGAACAAGACAAGGATGCCCACTCTTACCACTTCTACTAAACACAGTACTGGAGGTACTAGCCAGAGCAATCAGGCAAGAGAAATAAATAAAGGGCATCCAGACTGGAAAAGATGAAGTCAAATTGTCCCTATTTGCAGAAGACATGATACTACATATAGAAAAACCTAAAGACTATCACAAAACTCCTAGAGCTGGTTAATAATTTCAGTAACATTGCAAGAGACAAAATAAATGCCCCCAAATCAGTTGCATTTATATTCTCCAATAATGCACTAACAGAAAGAGAAATCAAGAAAGGAAGCCCATTTACAACAGTCGCACACAAAAAAAATACCTGGGAATCAATTTAACCAAGGAGATGAAAGATCTCTATAATGAGCACTACAAACCACTACTTGAAAGAAATTAAAGAAGACACAAAAAGATGGAAAGACACTCCACGCTCTTGAATTGTAAGAATTAACATTGTAAAAATGTCTATACTACCCAAAGCAATCTACAGATTCAATGTAATCCCCATCAAAATACCAATGACATTCTTCACAGAAGTGGAAAAAACAATCTTAACATTTATATGGAACAACAAAAGACCCCAAACAGCCAAAGCAATCCTGAGCAAAAAAAATAAAGCTGGAGACATAACACTACCTGACTTCAAATTATACTACAATGCTATAGTAACCAAAACTGCATGATACTGGTATAAAAATAGACACTTGGACCAGTGCAGAAGAAAAGAGAATCCAGAAATCACCCCTCAGGCTTATAGCCATCTGATATTTGTCAAAGGCAACAAAAATCAACACTGGGGAAAAGACTGCCTTTTCAATAAGTGGTGCTGGGAAAATATGATATCTACATGCAGAAGAATGAAACTAGACATGTATCTCTCACCATCTGCAAAAATAAACTCAAACTGGATTAAAGGCTTAAGCATAAGACCTGAAACTGTAAAATTACTAAGGGAAAATATAGTGAAACACTTCGGGAACTAGGTCTGGGAAGAGGCTTTATGAAAATGAGCCCAAGAGCACAGGCAACAAAAGAAAAAATAAACAAATGGGACTACATCAAACTAAAAAGCTTCTGCACGGCAAAGGAAACAATCAACAGAGTGAAAAGACAACCTACAGAGCAGGAGAAAATTCTTGCTATCTATGCATCTGACAAGGGATTAATATCCATAGTATACAAGGAACTCAAGCAATTACACGGTAAAAAAAAAATAACCTAATTAAAAAATGGGTAAAGGAGCTGAATAGACATTTTTCAAAGGAAGACATATAAATGGCCAACAAGTGCATGAAAAAATGCTCAACATCACTGGTCATCAGAGAAATGCAAGTTAAAATCACACTGAGATATCACCTCACCCCAGTTAGACTGGCTATAATCAAAAAAGCAGAAAAAACAAATACTGGTGAGCCTATGGAGAGAAGGGAACACTCCTACACTATTGGTGGACTGTAAATGAGTACAACCACTATGGAAAACAGTATGGAGGTTTCTCAAACAACTATAGATTTATCTTCCATATTATCCAGCAATCCCCTTTCTGGGTCTATACCCAAAGAAATGGAAATCATCATGTCGAAGGGATACCTGCACTCCCATGTTCATCACAGCTCTGTTTACAATAGCCAAGATATGGAACCAACATAAATATCCATCAATGCACAATTGGATAAGGAAAATATGGTATATGTACACCACGGAATACAACTCTGCCATAAAAAGTATTGAAATTCTCCCATTGATACAACAACGTGGATAAGTCTGGATAAACTTATGTTGAGTGAAATAAGCAAAGCACAGAGGGATAAATACCACATGTGCTCACTCATAAGTGGGAGCTAAGAGAGAAAGAAGGAAGGAAAGATCACAGTGGTGTGTTGGACTTCCAGAGAGAAATAGCACACCTAGGGATACAAAGTGGAGTGTGGGAAAGGGCAATGGGGAGGGAGGTAGGGATAATTGGGTGGGGGACACAGGGGATAATCACAATTCGTAGTAATGGCATGCTGCCAGTATGGATCTGGCCATCACATCTTGGGCACAAGTGGTGACAATCGGCTTTGTATCTCATGAATATTCATAACCAATAAAAAATGTACTATGTAAAAAAAATTGTATCCTATGTATATTTTAAAGCCTAACTTAACTTATTTTTAAAATTACAAACTGCAAACATAAACATCACAAATAATTTGTGCCTGAGGCATGTAACATGCTTCTAATATCTATTTCTTTGTGTATGCAAGAATTAATCTTACATATGTTAGAAGATTTCCCCCATTACTATGCTTGTCAAACTTTTTGCTAGCTAAAAGATATTAAAGCTCTGGTTTTAAAAAATAAAATAAATGTGTCCTCTAATTCTTTGAGAAAGTAGTTGTTTGCAACCAACAGCATTGAAATCACCCAGGAGCTTGCTGGAAATGCAGTATCTCAGTCCTCACTCCAGACATACTGAATAACAATCTGCATTTTAACAAGGCCATTTGGGCACACATTATAACTTAAGAAGCACTGCTGTAACACACCATAAGCCCAAAATATCTATATTTTTTTCCCCTGGAGCTGCTCTCCCCCATGTTTCCCACTATTCCCTCTAGAATTATTGTTCCAAAATCAACAAACTCTACAATCTTCTCTAAATGTTCCCCCATCTCCTTACCATACCTCAATTCCAGCTCTCCCCTAAAAACCTAACCTTCTCTGCTGATTGCTTATCCTGACACACTCACCCCAAGGACATCAGAGAAGGAAGTGCTGTCCTCCTTCCCCATTGCTGTCCTGCTTTCTAGGAAAACACCCTGCTCAGATGAGGCCAGACCATGTGACTCTATAACTCTCTCTCACTCCTTGTCCCCCTGGGCTTCAAATCTATCATCCATCAGATTTTGCCATCTTTTCTCTCCAAGTCATTGTCATCTCCTTCAGTAACCTGGCTTCTCAGTTTCTTTTTTTTTTTTTTTTCCTTTTTTTGTCTTTTTTCGTGTCCGGCAA
>NW_007726301.1:503814-508727 GCF_000696425.1 Galeopterus variegatus | reverse complement strand
GGGACCGGCAACAGGATCGCAACCCTCGGTGTTGCGCCTGCACCTCGCTCAGCCAGTGAGCGGGAACCGGTCTGTATGTGGGATCCGAACCCTCGACGGGAGCGCCGCCGTGCTCCCAAGTGGCGCACTGTAGCAGTGTGCCACCGGGCCAGCCCTTGGCTTCTCAGTTTCTAAACCACCTTGTTTCCAACAACCTTCTGTAACTTTTCACATCAGTACACATTTCCTGGGTTACACTTTGAACCTTGTCATCATCTGCAATAGCTCCAGTCCCAAGACAACTAGTATAGGCACCTCACTACCTGGTCATAGCCTCTTTTTCTTCCAGGTCACTTGATATGGCCATTCTTCCACAACTTCCTCAATCTTTCTACTGTGTTCCAATCTGTCAGCCTTTTCTGCTGTTGTTGTTGGTAACTTTCTTCACCCCCCTCATTATCAAATTTAGATTCTGTGGTTTATCATATTTCAGTAATATTCCTGCCAGTTCCATAACTGTTGGATGTAACCAATGTACAGATCTGCCTTCCACTACCTCCATTCTTCCTTCCTGCGACAATGACAGAGTTGACTTTGGCACTGTATAAAGCCAATCTCTCCACTATGCTTTGAATGCTGCGTTCATCTGCCACCTCAGGAACCTCAGGAACTACTGATCACCTCTTTCCTCTCTTTACTGTTTGGTTGCCCCCATCAAATGGATCCTTGCCATTGGCTTTTCAGCATGCTCAAGTCTTTCCCATCAAAAGGTAAAGAGAACTTTCTTTCACTTGCATTTGCATCTAGCGCCCTTAGTAGATGTCTTCTCTCTTTTACAAAACATGTGTTGGTAACTCTTTTTTAAAAAATACCCTTTTTCCTTGGCTCAGCTGGTGCTCACTCTTCTGGTTTTCCTTCGTTCTCTCTGGCTGCTCCTTCTCTATCCTCTTTGCACAAAGCAATGAAACAAATGTCGGTTGCTATTATTTACATTTTTATAGCTGAAAGAGATGGGAAACACAGTATCTTCTATATTTATGTTTGTTTTTACATTAAACTGTATACTTAAATATAAATTAGTATCATTGGAGTTGTCTTATATTATCATTTTCTATTATATGATAATCTTCTACATGTCTTATCAAATCCATAAATCCACCCCTTGACAAACCCAAATTTAGCATGCCCCTTTTAGTGCCTTGTAGTGTAAGTTTTCTATTTTTTTTTTTAAAGATGACCAGTAAGGGGATCTTAACCCTTGACTTGGTGTTGTCAGCATCACAGTCTCCCAAGTGAGCCACGGGCCGGCCCTTGTAGTATAAGTTTTCATTGGTGCTTTTTGCCCATAGATATATTGATTAGTCAAAGATATAACAACTAAAACAAATTTCCTAAATGAATATAGAGCCTTGATGATGCTGTACAGAAGCCAACATACAATATTTCAATATTTGAATATCCTTCCATTTACATATACTACTTATATATGTCCCCTTTTAAGTTAAAATGGTAACTTTTGATAACTGCAGATGATAGAACACAGGGTTTGGGGCATGTAAATAAGGTCAAGCGAAAAATAACAAGGAGGCATTTTTGAACATTCCTTTCAATTGAAAATAACAAAGATGATAGAACACAGGGTTTGGGGCATGTAAATAAGGTCAAGCGAAAAATAACAAGGAGGCATTTTTGAACATTCCTTTCAATTGAAAATAACAATTTTTTAGAAAATTAGCTCTAAATAGTCCCCAAAAATGTGGGTTCTCTAAGTCATACTGCCATTTTTCAAAAATACCTTTTATAACTAGTATTCTCCTAGGGACAGTTTGAAAATACAGGTAGTTTATGTCTCTTTAAGTAGCCAATAAGAAAGAATATAAGAAATGATACCTGAGATTCCTATGTCAATGTGTTCAGTTTACACATTCAGGAAACTCATTTCCCACAAGTATCCAAATGGTAATTAGAATTATATTCTATCTTAGTAATATTATTTTGAAATGCTGAAACGTCATTGTCAAAGCAACTCTTAACTATCCAACAATTACAAGGATTGTCCACATTCCAAGTTGCTTTTCCTCAGTGCTGAGCTATGTTCTCTTTCTCTGTGATAGAGCAGAAAGAAGACCTAGATTTCAGTCACCCCTCTACCACCTGTGGGTGGTTGATATTGGGTATGGCATTCTTCATTAAAGCTTCTGTATTCTCTCTGATAAATATTACATTAACTATTATAGCAGAGATGAAGCATACATCCAAATATCTACAATATACAGCAGAATATTAAAAGATGAAATATGGGTGGCAGGAAGAACCAGATCAGAAAAAAAGACTACACCAGAAGTCTAGAAAACTTGCCTTGTGAGACATATCTAGTAGGTACACTAAAAGGCTGTGCACCAAGCAGGTGGAGCGTGTGGCAGAAAGATTAGGAAGGGGCATGCAAGCAGGAAATACGATAGGAACCCTGGGCAGGATGCCATGAGCCTGGCATTAGAAATGCAATGTTAGGACCTATAAAGCTCTATAGGAAGGGACCCAAGCACAGGAAACTGGGTTCTTGAAAAGCAATGCAAGATCCAAGAGGAGATGGCACATTTCTCTGAGACAAAAGAAAAGTAAATCTTCTCCACAAGAAGAAAAAGCTCAGCTTAGAAGCACACTNCAGTTTACTGCTGATTATCAGTTTCCTGATTGTACTTCTGTATTTTATGTAGAGGAAACTGTCTCTAAGTTATAAGGTAAATTAGTGAGAAGATAAGATTTTATGATTGGTATTTTTGCTAAATTATGTGTAAATTGACTAAGTTATTTTTCATAGATTATCCATATCCTGGCTTTGACTTTATATAATAAAACATATAAATGCAAAGATCTCACATATTGTTCTCAGCTCACCAATGGTATTCTCCTGTGCACAGAGTCAGAAGCCCTTACCCCCTACTTATAAGACCCTCCCCACCACCCACCCCCATTGCCAGATCCCCAGGCCCTCTTTTCCTCACACGAGCTTGATGGTTGAGTTGTGTCTGAACCTCCGGAACACATGAGCCCTTATAAATGATACTTCAGATCACTTTCACTGCCATTTCTTTTCTGCCCGTGGGCCCCAGTAAATGTTTCTAAAACTAAGTCCTCGTTTTCCACAACCTCTCTGTGCCTGGCTGTCTGCCTTGCTCCTTTCTATGTGCAGCTCAATAAATGATTCAGAATTCAGATTCTCTGGAAATAAGAACCCATCTTGCCTTTGCCAGGCCTGCCCGCAGGGTGTATGCCCAGTTCCAGTCCGGCCCTTCCTACTGCTCTGCAGTTAACCTTCCAAGAACCCACCATGTCACAGAAGTAACAACTCCAGGCTCCTACCCATGTTCCTCAGGCAAGAATTAAACTCCTGCCAGAATATACACTGGTCTTTTAGAGAAAATGCAACTTTCTCCTACCTCTTCTTTGTCACTGGCCCAAGAAATTGTCCTAATTTTTTCACTAATTACTTTGTCCAATGCTATAGGTTAGCAGTTGAGATAATAGTGTAGATGATTTTGAGTCTTTGCTACCCTTTGTTAGGAAGAATAAGGACCAAGTGAGAACTAACTTAATCACTTCATGGAGCTGGAACTATGACATATAAACTTGTGAGCAATGGAGAAGCCATAAGCTGCCACTTTCACAGCAGAGCAGAGAAGGTGAAATCTACAAAGGCAAACAAGGAACAGCGACAAGGTATGGAGTCCCAGACCACCAACCAAACCTGGACTCCTGGGCCCTTCTTAGTGTTGCATTTCTCCCCCTTCGGGTTAATTACAGAGCCCTGGATCTCCATAACAAAGCCCCTTGAGTCACTGCCTGTTCTAAAGTGCATGACAAATACAAGTCACCTGTGACATACCTAAGGAGAGATGTGCAGTGGCCACTTGATCGTGTGTTTCTGGAGTCTGTGGATAGATACAGACTCACGAACACCGTGCCTCGCGTCATGTTAAAAAATAAGTGACTGTTGAACATGATTGCCTCTTCATGGATGCTCTTGTATACCCCTCCACCACCACCCTAGTCACCAATTCGAAAGTTAGTTCTTGTGTCAAATGTCAAAAGCTGCCAGGCCGAGATAGCATCTCTCTCCTCTAAATTAATTGTGCTTTATTAAAGAAGGTGAGTTATATTCTTTTCATATGGGGTTTCTGGGCAATCTTGTACAGAAGGCTTAGTTCCTGATAGGCCTGCTATTCAGATAACTGCTACTCAGATAACTTCCCCCTTTGGGAATCCCAGAACTTCTTCCCTTTCCTTTGTAGGTCGTGGACACAGATTCCCACCTAAAGTCCATGAGTCCTTCTGAGAGTCATTCATCAAGAAATACATGGTTTCAGAGAAACAGATGGTTTCACTGTGGAATGGTCTGCACCTAAATAAAACAGCATTATTATTAAAAATCCTGAAGCTGGAACATCCACATTTCTTATAACATAAAATAGAATTATTTCATGTGTGAATCATTTTGCTTCCATCTGGTTTTCATAAATGGCAGTGATTGAGAAATGGACGAAGGGAAGAGAAATGAGATGGGAAATTAAGTGGATATTCTACCCCACTTTCTCTCTGGAGAAATATACTATTAAATATACTGTTATCCCATTCTCTTTCCCATAACAAAGAAAACATGTCTCAATCCCTATTGCACTGAGAAGCAACAAATTATAGACTTCCCACAATAGAATTTGAAAGTTTTGCTATCTTTATATTAACTTAAAAATAGTGAATACCATATGAAATGAATTTTTTAAAATATTTAGTTTCTGAGTTACACAAAATCAAGAAATTGTCACTGATGTGGCCTGGATGAAAGATTCCAAAGTTTTCTATTTTATGAACTTCATTTTATTTTCTTAATATATAATGAATACATTTTTGGTTTTTTAGTCTGTGAAAAAAATTAA
>NW_007726301.1:501181-503503 GCF_000696425.1 Galeopterus variegatus | reverse complement strand
AAAATAGTGAATACCATATGAAATGAATTTTTTAAAATATTTAGTTTCTGAGTTACACAAAATCAAGAAATTGTCACTGATGTGGCCTGGATGAAAGATTCCAAAGTTTTCTATTTTATGAACTTCATTTTATTTTCTTAATATATAATGAATACATTTTTGGTTTTTTAGTCTGTGAAAAAAATTAAAAGTGTGTCTTTCTTGGTAAGAAAAGGCTTGAAGATGCCCTTTATAAAGCCAGTGACAAGATGTTATAACATAAGTTACTGTAGACTAATATCTTATTAATCACTTAATGTGAATAGATATGCATCAAAAAACTTCAGAAGGCTTCGGCTATACTGGTATGTCTGGAGTGATATGCTGAATTTTTAGAATTTAATGTTCTTTTTGTTAATTGAGCAAAAAGAAATGCAGTACTAGAACTCTCCAATGTAAATAATGTAATTCACTAAGAAAATGTAAACAAAATTTTAGATAATGAAGAACTATAAGGTCTTTAATGTTTAAACATCCTTTGAAAACACTTCAGAGTAAACCTAATGGTTCTTAAGAATGGCCAAATGAACGGCTGCTGTTGTCAGTATCAGGCTTAGAGGCCACACCATTGCAAGAGACATATTATAAACCTAAGTGAAGCTTATTCCCAGATCTGATGGACATTAAGCTAACATGCTGCCAAGAAAAACATTTCTCATTCACCGCCCTGAATAAGAGTCCTTCCTATGTGCATGGGAGGAAGTCATTTGCCAGATGTTGCTGTTTATTCTACAAGTCTCTCTTTGACTTGTGCTTATTTTCTCTTGACCTCCCCAACTTCTCCCACATACACCACGTGAAGAAAAATCCAGACTCTGTAAACCTTGCTAAGGAAGTACCTAGCTATTTCAATCAATACGTCAGTCTCAACATGTGTTCTTGTTTATGAATCCAGCCTAATTGCTGATGGAGATTGAATGATTAGGCCTCCCCCATTCAATGCTATCTGGACATCTATCTGTAAAACAGACCATTTTACAATTTGGAATCATGAATGACATCTATGATGGAAACTTTCTCTTTTATGATAACAACAAGCCTATTAGCTATAAATCCAGATAAATAAAATAAAAGGAAGAAAAATGAAAAGAAAAGATTGTGTTAATTTTTAAAGACATTAGATGTCTTTAGATCTCCCAAAAAATCATACAGTGAGATGTCAGGGGTTACACTTTACCAAATAGGATTCAAAAAGGAATTTCCCTGCAGTCTTGTTTTCCCCTCTCCAGACAGAGAATCAAACTGGCTGATTCCTCAATAAGGTCTTGTTTGTTCAACGTTTAGGTTGCACATACTCTGCTAACCTTATGCTAAAATCATGTGGTGTTCATGTAGGCCACGGTGCCCTCAGGGTCTCATGCCTTCTAACCTCCGTGCCTACTTGCGCAAAGCCAATTACTTTTGTGGTGGGAGCTACCTCTGCAGCTGTATCCAGCTTTAACTTTTACACTCTGCTGTGATTTCCACTGTCTTGTCCCACCTGCTATTTTATGGGTCCATTCCAAAAGTAAAAGCTGACAAAACTGGGATGACAGATAATGGGGCCAGGAAAATAGAGAAAGCAGAGTTGAAGTCCAATCAGCTAAGAACATTTTTCCAATGAACTCAGTGGGCCCGGGGTTCTTCAAAGTTACATCAGTGAACTCAAAGGGCTTGGACTTAAATAATCTCTAAGTGTATTTGAGAAAAATCTCTAAGTATATTTGAGAAATTTTTAAACTTAGGTAAAAATATACATAACCCCTTATTTTATCCCTTAAGTATACTCTAAAAACCAAAGAATGGCCTTGGGCACATAGTAGGCATTTAATAATCAATGAATGCATGAATGAATAGATAGATATATAATAATCCCTTGTGGGAGAGACTGAGCAACAATATCCTCACTATATTTTTGTTAAGATACTCAACTATTAGGCCATTTAGTAAGGCTTGCTCTCTCCCAAATTTTTGGCAAAACTTCTCACTTGGAATTAAGCAAAAATTGTCTCCATATGACTACAAATCTCCAGAATCCCTTGGGTCCTATTCACTTAGTTGGCCAAGGGTTGAAAATATCTAATGCTAAAATATTTTTAATCTAATATTTTATACTCAACGTGTTTTAAAAATACATTCTTTTCAATTCAATAACAAACCTGACTTGGTTGTGGTTTAGCATAGTGTTCTCAAACTCTCTGTGATAGAAGACCAGAACATTTTTAAATTTTCAATTCAAAATATACAGATATTTTTGTAAAATAAAATAGGCATGAATTACCAGAAAAAGAAAATAAAAACAAA
>NW_007726301.1:499916-500588 GCF_000696425.1 Galeopterus variegatus | reverse complement strand
TACAGATATTTTTGTAAAATAAAATAGGCATGAATTACCAGAAAAAGAAAATAAAAACAAAAGACATAGAAAATATAAACTCTATTGTTTTTATCATTAGATTCAACAGACATAAAATTACACCGTCAAGTTTCTCTACACTAAAAATTTCTAAACACTCTCAATTTTTGTATCTAGTTATAAACTGCTCACAGTCAGTCTGTTTAGTAATACCAATCTGTGAATCACACTAAAGACAGCATTGGTTTAAGTCCAATTTTCTTCTGTCTTTTGTCCTGAATTGACCAGATGTAGGTCAATAACTCAGAGTGCTATGTTATATACCACCTCCTTTCCATAACACTTAGCACTGAGATCTTTGCAGAGAGGCAAGACCACTCTGTTGTTGAAATCCATCTCCAATGCTGTTTAAGCATAAAACAAGTCATTTTTAATCACTGTATCCTTCAAGTCTTGAAATACTGAAGACTAAAATATTTGTCAAAAATCAGGAAATAAAAGAAACTAAGAAAATGTCTCTTTCCGAAAGAAAGAAAGATCACAATAAAACACTGAACTTTGAGAAAGAGAACAGACTTACAGTTACTAGAGGTGGGAAAGGGGGCGAGGCAAGTTAGGGAGTAATTGGGTAAGGGACACAAAGAATAATTACAATTTGTAATGATGAACATG
>NW_007726301.1:498425-499422 GCF_000696425.1 Galeopterus variegatus | reverse complement strand
AAAGAATAATTACAATTTGTAATGATGAACATGCTAATAATATTGATTTGATCATCACATATTGCACACAAATACTGGTAGTCAACTCTGCACCCCATAAATATGTATAATCAAAAGTAAATACATTTTTTAAAAAAAAAATCTCTTTCAGAAAGAGTAATTATTCACACTTATATGCATCTATGTTCTCCCACAGAAATGCTACTAAGCCATATTTTCTTGGCATTAGGGAATAATGAAGATATATGTCCACACAATGCTGAGTTCATACAGAAGACTGTGTGATTCCCAACATATCACCCGTTTTGGAGATTCGAGTAGTTTGAAAAAGGATTGGCAGAGGGAAGACCACGTACTATGTTCTTGCTATGTCTCTGTCTCTGTCTCTTTCTCTCTTACACACACCACACACACACATCCTTGTGCACACATACACGGGACATATTACAATGGTTTAGTGATTAAGTGAAGTGTGTGGCCTTGTAATCAGACACACTTTATTCAAGTCCCGACCATGCCAATAGAAATCTTGGGCAAGACACTTACTCTTCTATGTCCAAGTTTCACAGTAGGCTCCCCATAAATAAGTTTTAAGGAGCAAAAGCATAAAAAATGGTGTTGAAGAGTAGTATAGTAGAAAGTGGATAAACAACATTTTTTTTTTGTTATTTCAGTTTCATAAGGTTGGAATAATATATATATATATTATTATGATATATATATATATCATAATATATAGGTTGGAATAATATATATATATATATATAATTATGATATATATGTCATAATGAAACAGCCAGCAATACTGACATATCACGGTTTAAAGCATATCATCAAAAAGAGAAACCATGGAATCTCCTACGAAAACTTTTAAAGAACAAGTACAGAGCTTTCTTTCAGTACTAATGCCTTCTTTTGTAATGGCCAAAAAATTACCTAAGAAGGCACATAAAAAACAAAACCTCATTTAAAAATACCACTCTTCCGTATTAAGTCT
>NW_007726301.1:495736-497737 GCF_000696425.1 Galeopterus variegatus | reverse complement strand
GTGCTGTCCAGCCACCAAAGCAAGAAAGAAAGGAAGAAATGGAGTCTCACACAAGCAATGAAGTACAATTTCAGAAGAGCTTTGTTGCACCAAGTATAGAAGTTGTAGTGAATTTTTATCCCATAAGCGGAATGGAACCCCTATATCAGAGGGAGAACGAATCATACTGTAAAGGACATGGAATTTGAAATTAGGGGCCATGGGAAGACCATGCTGTACTGCCGATTTTTAACTGCATTTCTAGGTAGTTTTCCCCCATCTTTAAAATACAAATAATGATAAATACCCGCAAAGGGATGTTGTCAGAAAAACATGATCCAACATATCTAAAAAGGATTTTTGTATGTTTGTGGATATTCAAATGTTTTTAAAGATGATGAAGAAAAAAATACTCCGCTTTATTTTTACTTAGAAACCTTCCCTGAGGGCAGAAATGCACGGAGCATTAAGATGATAACACAGAAATATACAACTTTACAACCACCTTGGCATCAACTGCACAAGTCCCAAGGCTGAAGAGTCCACCAAGACACTGCCACAGAGAGCACTGTGAGGCATGTCACATTTCCCCCAATCAATAGTCTTCTTAGTCTACGTCCTCTAAAGAGACAGCAAATCCAAACTTTTTCCTACTTGCCAAAATAATTGTTCTGTGGTAAGGAATTCCTTTTCTGAAGCAGTGATAAACCGAGCAGCCCCACAAACAGTGTTACAAAACAAACAAAAAATGGGAGCTTAAATGCATGCCCATCTCCTTCCTTAGCTCTAAGGGGGAAAAAGAGCACAAAAAAGATGAGGAGCTGTTTCCCACAAGGTCTATTAGTTGTGTGTGGCTATTTGCATTCTTGGACATATCCTTTCCCAAGTTCACTTCCCCTTCCCTGTGCAAACTATGTATGGTCATTATCTGCAACCACGCAATTCAAGTGACTCATGTTGGAAAGAGGGCCTTGCCCCGGTGCTGAAGACGTCTAAATTGCTTTGGTGGTTCAGTCTCCAACGCATGTTAGTTTTGGCAGACCAGACATATGGAAAACTGTTCTCATATTCTTTGGCTGTTATACTTCGCATGTCAGATGAAACAGTGATGCAAAACTACAAAGACGACTTTGGATTTAGTGTAGCTTTGGGGAGGCACAGAGTGACAGTGAGAAGGGCACTCTACTGCAGGTCTAGAGGAATGCACTGCAGACGCAGCACTGGCACTCACTGTGGTAGTCACTCTGCTGGCTGAGTCCCAGTCCCTACACCTCTGAAATGAGGAATTGATCCTCAATTAAGATTTGATGATCACTGGTAAAATAATTGCTGAGCATCTCAGATTGAAGTCTTCAGCAACTTTTCCTTATTTACCTTAAGAAAGGGCTTTATTGAAAAACTGTACGTTCTGTTGCTCAAGCCAGCACTGGAAAGTGAAATTACTTAAAGTAAGGAGTCAGAGCTATATTTCTACTGAATTATTTCAATCACTTAGTTATACATTAAATATGCATTCGTCTGTACACTTCTTATGAAATTAGGTGAACTAAAACTCTACTTTTATTTACGTACCTTTTTTCCTCTCTCTTTCTCCCATCCACCAACATCACTTATAGAGTGAGGAATTATTCTTTCAAGCTATGAGAAAGCAAAAGAGAATTGATAACGATTAGGTTGCTTCATTTTAAAGAAAACGTGTCAAGTTTTTAATTGCACTGTTTGGGTGATACTGTATCTATTATAGAAAATTTGAAAACAATTAAAGTAGAGAAAAGGGACTTGCCAATGGTTTTATCACTTATTGACAACCATGATTTAGTAACTTTTCTTTCAGACTTTCTTTAGTATCCTTTTTTTAGAAGGAAGCAGGGTTATTTTTACTTATTTATAGCCATAATGTATATACAATTTTGCATCCTGCTTTTCTTACTTAACATGTTAACATAAGCATTTTTCCAAGTTACTACAAACTATGTTTTTGATGATTTCATACTATTTGACAAATGCACATACCAAAATTTA
>NW_007726301.1:460093-494800 GCF_000696425.1 Galeopterus variegatus | reverse complement strand
TACTACAAACTATGTTTTTGATGATTTCATACTATTTGACAAATGCACATACCAAAATTTACGGAGTCATTTCCCCATAGATAAGCATTTTAAGTAGTAAGTTGTTAAACAACTTTAATATTTGTATGTAAAGTACCTAATGTTAAACAATTTTAATATTTGTATGTAAAGTACCTAATGCTTTCATCAAGGGGGTGTGAGGGATGGGAGACTGCAATACTTGGAGATCAAACAGGAGCAAAGAAGAACAGCAGCCAGGAGCCTCCTGACCACTTGGTAACTCTTCAGAATAGATGCTAATAAGGGTTCCAGGGAAAGACCTCACACTGTGCCTCAGTGGAGACCTGGCAAACAAGTTAGAATAAACACTTGTTCTCAGGAGATGCCCCACCCATTCCACAGCCAGGCAAAATGCTCATCAAAGAGAATCTGATTTTCTATAACAGCAGAGAATGGCTTCCAACGTAGCATGGGCTAAAGGGCCAAGTGGTAGGGGACAAATTCCACTGTCCCAAAGAGATGACACGGAGTAAGGTGAGTGAGCTGTTCTCTGCAGCGTGGGAGTTCCAACGAAATGCAGTTGGTGTTCAATCCCAGCACATCAATAAGGAAATTTTTGTAATTGCTCACCAGGATCTGACATATATTCATTTATATTATTTATAGGAGTTGCATCAATATATTTCTTTTCTGAAACTATTTCTTTCCTTTAAGTAGCACTGGAGTTGGGGGAGAGAGGGGTAGATATACAGAGGATTCATCCTTCGTTTACAGGGCCAGCTTAGCTGAATTCTATGTTTAAACTGTTCATAACTACCCTGAAGATATACAGAAGACATAAAATAATTTTACTAGAAAAAATTTTCTCAGTAGCAGTTTAAAATGTGTCAATGACATTAGAAAGAGGTATCTCTGTTGATGAGTTGGAGAAATACCATTAAATTAACATCTGACTTGAAATTTTAAGACAAAGGTTCCTGATTTTTGTAAAGAGTTTTGGAATTAAAAATAAACTTGACCAAAAAATTTTTTAAATGGGCAGAAAAATAAACCTATAAATCCAAAATGTAAAATGACTGGGTCTATTTGTCCCAAGAAAATACAAATTAAAATCAGAAAAGTTAAAAAAATTTTTTCAAAGGAAAGGATTTTGATGATGGAGTTTATTAGACACTGCACTGATTATGGAGAGTTCCTTAAATGCCTTCCCTTCAAAGTATTTAAGAATATGGCAGGGAATTTTCTTTCTAAAAAATTTTGGGAGGAGTTCTGTGAAAGAGAGATGGCCTAGAGTCTAGACAGTCTCTTAAGAGCCCTTCCTGTGTACTAATCCTGAATTTTATTCATTACTCGTCTCCTAAAAAGTAATCTAAACAGATTAAGAAATAAAGTGCTTTTTTCTTCCCTCTTCTTTTTGGCTTTGGAAACTATTTTTAAATTATTTTTTCCTGTTCCCTCCCAAGAACCCTGGAACCTTTGCAAACAGTTGTTAAATAGCTATAATTCCTTACCATATTCATTCAATATTTACCACCACTCCCAAGATAAGCAACACCCACTTCAATGTACCCTAGTGTCAAGGGTTATATTAAAGGAAGAAGTGATTTACAGTTGCTGGTAAAGACAGGTTTCTAATTCAAGGAAACACTGCAAAAGAGAGATGTGCTTTAGACAATGGTTATGAGAGTTTCTAAACTCTGTTAGTATGTCAGAGCCTCATTTTATTAGACTATATACAATTCAACTCATAATTTATTTTTTCCCCCTTGGGGCCAACCTATATTTAAAACAATAACTAGGCCCAGTCAGTTTTATTTCTTCTAATTGTATGTTCATATTGTTGTGCAACTCCTGTTTGTTGGAGTCAACTGCAGTGATGTTTCATGATTTACTCTGGTACATTTCTGCTGCTTCTTGTAAGGTAAAACAAAGAATTTTAGCGAAAGAATGATGCACAATTATAAAACTACATGACTATGCCAGTTGTGTCCGTGCAATAGCTACGCTAAGCATATTGTTAAAGCAATTCATACTAAGTTTTCATTTGTATTGTCAGGGCTAGGGCTCAGACCCTTCAAACCCACTGTACAGACTGGGTCACAAACCCCTCACATGCCAGGCTGGGTCACAGACCCCTTACACGCAGGTCCACACTAGGTAATTGGGAAAGATCCTGGGAGCCATTGGCAGATGATAGGAGCTCAGTCCTCAGATGACAGGAGCTCAGCCGCAGCAGCAGCAGTGGTGGCCTCTCGGAGGGTCTCGGGGGCACTGGCAACAACAGCTTGCAGCAACAGCCTCCAGTAGCAGTAGCGGCCTTCCTGTGGCCCTCTGAGGGCATCCCGGGGTCAGGGGACCCCGTGGATCAGAGCCACTCATCCTTTATATTTAAGTCCATAACCCAGGACACCTGGGTGCACATGCGCAATTACATTAGACAATAACCAAGGAACACTTGAGCGCAAGTGCATGTTTACATCAAATGCTCGGCAATATTCTAAACATCTGAGGGGCCCTGACCATTTTCCTATATTTTCCCAACAACAACATATATTNTCCATAACCCAGGACACCTGGGTGCACATGCGCAATTACATTAGACAATAACCAAGGAACACTTGAGCGCAAGTGCATGTTTACATCAAATGCTCGGCAATATTCTAAACATCTGAGGGGCCCTGACCATTTTCCTATATTTTCCCAACAACAACATATATTTCACATCAAGTCCTGAACATTGGATGAAAGCATCAAAGGAAAATTTTGCTCCCACCATCTTTCAGTCTTTCAGAAAGAAATCTTTATAAACATGGCTAACCAAGGGTTTATATAATCTAGTATTTTTTAAAAGAATTTGTTTTCTAGTTAAGAAATACATTAAATTGAGTTACACTCAAAGAGAGAAAAAACCTACAAGATTCTCTTTAGATTAGTTTTCAAAACATTGGCTTTACAAAATAGCAGTAACAGCCCCATTAATACAGTTCACATTGTCTCACTGTTATTTGATTCACCTGATTTCATACACTACTGGTATACATTTTAAATAAAGGTATCTTTAAAGGATCTTTTAAGGTTTAAAGATCCCTGGTTCCATAGTCAATGGTGCAAAGGTCCAAGCCCAGGCTCTAAATGGTAGTGTTTAGAAAATAACAAATAGAAAAAATTTACAGCATTTTCCAATTAATCAAAGGAAAACTGATCAAAGATTGAACCACTGCACCCGTGGTTATATACAACCTCCTTAGTTAACATAATCTACTAACCAGCAAGAGTTTACCATGTTGTAATTTTTGTGATTATTTTTGTTTAATTTATTATACAGGTTTCTAGAAATAAAAAGAGCCCACTTACAGACACCATAGAAAATTGCTGTCTTACCCAATGATTCTGGAAATCTTTGGGAAAGTATGGCAATTCACGGCCAAATGGACTTTAACATCTGAGTGAATCGTTCTCAAACTGGTGTGATTGGAATCACAGTGGTTGTGTTGAAGCATCTACAATTTAGTGCATTTCACAGGTTCAGATACCCACCCAAGCTTTAGAACCATTGATGTAAACTGCTATTCCAAGATCTCTTCCATTTCATACCAGGAATTAATTTTTAATGTATTCTGCTTTATCAAATTTGTATTGAAATGTGGTTTGTCCTTAATTTCCAGGACTGCCAATAGCTTTTGTCTTCTCTGTACAGGATTATTCTCTGGTCTTTAGCAACAAGAACTCATTGTGTCTGGCTGAGTCTCTTCTGAGCCTTGAGAGAGGAAAAAGGGGAGGGGACGGCTCTACCAAAGGGAACCCCTTTGTGAGTGAGAAGTGAATTCAATTAGTTTAGTTCAATGCTCTCTCAATTTCCTTAGAGAAAAAGAACATATCTAGCTTTCAAGTAAACGGCTGTAACAGCTGGATCCAGATGAAATTCATGACACTGCCTCCCCTTTGGAAGCTCCTAGCTCAGAAAACACCAAGGGTAATCTGTTGACAATTTCCTGTAGGCAGGCGGACACTGATTCCCAATGATGTCAACCACTTCCTCTCCATGAGGTTTTGCAAAGCATTTGCCACGGCAAAATTTGCTCTTGAAGAGAACACGCTAAGATATGTTTTGTTCTTATATTTCAAAGGCCTAGAAAAGTGCCCGGAACCCAGTAGGTACTCAATAATAAATATGTGTTGAATGAAGTAATGGCTTCTTGCCACTAGTGTGATCTCTATAATCATGAAGGACATAATAAGCTTAGTGCACATACAGCCTTTTGTAATATACCGAGGGAGCTATCTTTGCTCGTTAGTGATCTACCGCAGAGTTGACTTCGTTTTGCAAAAGTATTCGTCAATGAAACTTGTTTCAAATGCAGCATTATTCAGACGTTTCTTGCATAATACAATTCTGATACAATTCCAGAATTTCAGTGTTAGTTTTACAAATTTTGGCCATCTCGTGCCAGGTTATACAAGATGGCCCTAGACTTCACTCTAATGGATCTTGAACTACAATCTCGGTTATAAAAGACTCTCCATCCTTAAATATATGAGCAGGATCCTGAGGTAGCCATCTGAATAATGTTACTGTGTCTGGGATGGCTAGTAGATTTTCTAGGATGGGTACCTCCTGTTTTCTATTGGTCCACCAATATTAAACAGAGCTTAGACTATATGAATTAAAACTTAAGTATTACTTGACTAAGTTTTACTTAATTAAGTAAGGGTCTATCCAATAGCGATTTCTAAAAGTTGTCTGTCAATCAAATTTTGTAAACTAATTATAATCTAAAGTACTGGGAAAGCTTGTCAGCTGAAATGATATTATGATATTGCCTTTTGTAAAGTAATGAAAAAATATAAATCCTTTTACTAACAACAAGTTTGTCATTTGTGTGATTACAGTGCTCTTTCAGCAGCTTGACGAGGCCCTTTTAAGTATTGTTCATGTTCTGAAGAAACAGATGAAAATATTTTTTCCTAAAAAAAAAAAAAGATAACACAGAAAATCATCAGCCAAGTGAAACTCCCCAGATAAATTCTTTATTTCATTCAATAGACATGTACTGAAATGCTCTGGAAGCCAAATATTAAGCAATAGAGAACAAGACAGTCGTGGTCCCTGCTCTTATAGAGTTTACACTCAGGAAGGATTGGTACATATTAAGAAAATACTTACAAAAGTGCAGTAGGTTTTAAGAAAAGAGAAATTTAGATTGATATAGGGTTATTTGAAGTGAAATCTAAAGGCCTTCCTGGGGATGTGGTATCTAGATTGAGACCTGAACGACAGGAGACAATTCACAAAGCAACCTGGTAAGAAGCCATCTATCTGTCTAGCCTAAGTTTACCCCCAAGGAACAGAGCCAGAGACATGCAGGGCTGCATGCAGGTAGCCTGTTTTTAGGCAGTAAGCCCAAGGAATGGGCAGAGGATGGGGAGGAGTGAGACAAAGAAAGAGGGAAAGCCAATCCAATGGTGCACTACTGAGCAAATCTTCACTTTGGGAAGCAGGTCTCCACCCCACTAGGGACCCTCCAAGGAGCCATGTAAAGGGTGCTTTAGAATCATCCAGCCAAGGGATGGTAAAGGGGGATATTTACCCACCACCTCTCCTTCCCAGTGGGTCATATAGGTTGGTACATGCATACAAATGGTTGAAAGGGTCTATGCAGGTGTGCTCCAAGGCAGCCATAAAGAAGCCCCAAGACTGAGCAAGAGGTACCTGGTGCAGCCGAAGTAGGTGTTGTCAGGCTAATACTACCCTGCATCTGGTTGCAAGAGCAAGGCTGAAATTAAAAAGTAAGGCAAGACACAAGACATATCAGACATGCCACCCCATTTACCATTCACTCAGGAGCTTGTTTTAAATCTGAAATTATTCACCCATTAAATGCAGAGCCCAGATAAAGCGTTCATAGTACAGGTGCTGAAGAGAAGGACTAGTCCTCTAATGTCAAGTTCCATCATAACTAATACTTTTAGCTTTCTGAATAACACTATGTGCCAGATTCTGTGCAAAGCCCTGACATTGTCATTTAATCCTCCCGACAATCCTATGAGGGGGTACTACGTATATAATTATATTAGTTATCTATTGCTGCATAGAACATTATCCCAAACTCAACAGCTCCAAACAATAGACATTTATTATCTCACTTTCTATAGGTCAGGAGTTGGGGAGCAGCTTAATTGTATTGTTCTAGCTCAGGGTGTTGTATAAGGTTACAGTCAAAACTTCTGAAGGCTTCACTGGGACTGGAGGTTGTGCTTCCAAGATGGCTCATTCACATCGTGGTGGTGTTGGCAGGAAACTTCAGTTCTTTCCATGTGGGCCTTTTCACAAGCCCACAACTGACTATCCTTACAACATGGCTGCTGGCTTCCCCCAGCATGAGCAATCCAAGAGAAAGGGTGAGGCAGAAGCCATGATATTTCTGATTACCTAACCACAGAAGTCAAACACCATCATTTCCACAATATCCTATTGGTTACACAAGTCAGCCCTATTCAACATGGGAGGAGATTACACATGGTCATAAATACCAGGAGGCAGGAATCACAGGCCGTCTTGGAGGATAGCCACCACAATGACTGATTTACAGCTGAGATTACTGGAGCCCAGAGAGGTAACATAAGTTTCCTAAGGTCACACAGTAAATTGTGAACCTAGGATCTAAACCTAGTTCTCTCTAAGTCCACTGCTTTTAATCAACATACTATATAGTAGTCCATTCCCCAGTCCCCCAACCCCATTTCTCTTACCCATGGTTAACCACAGTCCAAAAATATTAAATGAAAAATGTTAGAAATAAACAATTCATAAGTTTTAAAGTGTGCGTAGTTCTGAGTTCTATGATGAGATCTTGCACCATCCCACTCCATCCCTGCCTGGACATGAATCATCCCTTTGTCCAGTGTATCCACACTGGAGAATCTACACAGACATTGTCTTCTCCTGACATCCAACCACTGATATCATAATGTCTCGATGATCTGGGATCACCCGAAGCAGACGGTCCTCCTTCTAACATATCCTCAGAAGGTCAGTAGTAGGCTAACGCCATGCCACAGCGCCTACTTCATTCACCTCACATCATCTCACCACGTAGGTATGTTACCATCTCACATCATCACAATTGGAAGGGTGATACAGTACAATTAGACATTTTAAGAGAGAGAGAGACCACACTCACATAATTTTATCATAGTACATTATTATACTTGTTCTGTTTTATTATCAATTATTGTTGTTAATTTCTTACTGTGCCTAACTTACAAATTAAACTTGATCATAGGTATGTATGTATAGGAAAAAACATAGTACGTACAGGGTTTGGTACTATCTGCAGTTTCAGACATTCACTAGGGGTCTTGGAACATACTGTCTGCAGATAAGGGGAGACTACTGTACTGTCTCTTTAAAGAACCTAATACTCAAAGCCAAAGATATTTATCCACACGAGGAAACATTTAATCTAAAATAATATCAAAAAGAAGACAAAAACAAAACCTGGAGCCTACCAAGAGACTAAATTTGGCACAAATTTCTGACTACAGCTTCCTTCATCTACAGATTAAATTGTCAGATTTATAAACACAGGTGTACCAGTGCCAGAATTAATCAAATGTTATGTGGCATAGTGTTAAGAAAAAGGGCACAATCTGAGAAAGTCTAATTTAGTAAAATAAACTGACTACAAAGCAACCCAGATGGTTTCAATATTACCTTTAAGAGGAGAATGATGAAGGGTGTGATAATGAGACCATTCTGTCCTCTCTAGAGCTTGAAGCAGGGACTTCCTTCCTCTCCTTCTTATTTACATGAAAACCAAAGTCCGGATGATTAAATGTTGCTATGGATTGTCCAGGATGCCCAATTCAAGTATTTGGGGAGAAGGCTGGGTTTACAGTTCTCAGTAGTGCAGGGCTGTGCAATTCAAGCAAAATGTGAAAACCCAGGAACAAAGAAAAGATATACTGAAGGATATCCTCCACCAGCACCTACCTGGCAACACCGCAGGGCCCCACTGAATTCGTCTAATGAACCACCGGTACTGGAGTAGAAACATCAGAGAAGAAGCAACATTTATCACTCTTTAGTCTAGTCAAGATGAAATGTCGATATTTATGTCACTGGAGACAGTCTAGAGACAATATTCTCAGTGTAGAGAGTGAAGCTATGTTCTCATGACCTCTTATTCATCACGCCAAATCCTGGCTTAGGTCATGCTAAGCATCTGCAGGCCCACCTGCTAATGGCGGAAGGAAGCCCATTTGACAGGGGTGTAATCCTCCATTTGAGTTCTCACTAATGAGGATGTCACTCTAATTCTCTAAGCATCTGCAGGCCCACCTGCTAATGGCGGAAGGAAGCCCATTTGACAGGGGTGTAATCATCCATTTCAGTTCTCACTAATGAGGATGTCACTCTAATTCTCAGAGTCCTGAACCACCCCCCACCTCCCACTCCTCCAGAACAATACCCCATTGTTCAATGTAAATAAGAGCTTCAAGTACTAGTTCTTTTCAACTACAGTCATTCTGAGAGCTTTTGCTCTCTGGATTTCTTTTTCTTTTATGAAAGCTAACAAAAAACAGGCATACCATGGGCTGAGATCCACAAAGTAAATTAAAGCCATTCCACACTCAACCATTTCCAACAGTTTTTCATATCTGCAGACCAGGCCTACAAACTCAATCATTTTCATTCATTTCAACTTCTGTTACAAAGCACTAGGAATGGAATAAATTAGCCAGCTCATCTTTCCCTCTATTTCATAAAAAGCAAAGCGCTATGTCTTTAGAGAGTGCACTTCATGGAACAGACACCATGTCTTACAGAAAAACAGCTTGATAAATGGGTAAGAGCTATGCAACAGTGTTCAACAAGATTTCAAAGGTGAATGTTGAACTAAAAGAGTCAGGGGCTCCAACTCAATAAAGCACCTTGAATTTCCAGGGTCTTTGATCTTGAAAAATAAAGCTTTGGTATATCACTGTAATAGTCTCCTGGAATATTTCCAATATGTTTTGTTTCTGAGAAAATGGAATCTCTGAAACGTGACTATTAACATATGTGAATCCCATCATTTTTTTCTGTTTCATCTCCCGGTCCCATACCATTTCAGGTACGCTCATGCCAACCCTCAGAGGTATATTGTTCTAAAGGATGTATACACTTGTGTGGAAGAATGAAGTAGTTAAACAGAAAAGTTTCAAATCAGTTATAAGACAATCACCATATCAAAAACAAGAGTTTTTTAACCTGAGCTCTTTGAGTCAGGGGGTATTGGATAGTGGGATACAAGAAGAGTAAAAAAGAAAAAGAAAAAAGAACAGGGCTCTGATAAGTAGTGGAGAGGATGCTTCAAGCTGTTCTCAAACTTGAAAACAGGCTCTGGTTCCCACCTTAAGCCAGGAATATCTGTAAAACCCTTTCCCCGACACCGGGAGTGGATATGTCACAACTCAATAAAGCTTAAGCTCCAGGGGCACTCGTTCCCATGAGGCCCCTCCAAGGACAACTGTGTTTCTAATTTTATATTTGTAATTTTGAGTTCTTTTTATTATAGAGCCCCATCCCAAATTGATTAAGATTTAAGGCCCTTGCAATTTGGATTCATTTCTGCGCCACACCTTGGGGGAAGTATCCCTTCATCATTTCTGCGAGTATAAGCAAAAGCAAAGGGAAACAAAACACTTAGAGTGGGTTACCCAGTGTCTACGCTTGAAATCCTTCAAAGGTTACTCACGGTACCTTAAGTAAAATCTACCCTTTTCATTGTGGTCTGGCTTTGTTCTTGCCTCCCGTCGTGCCGTTCTCCCTCTGACCTGTACCCCATGCACACCATGCTCACTGCAGCTTCTCTGCGTTGCCAGGCTCACTCCTAACTCCACCTTCTGCCCGTCGTTTCTGCTGTCGGGCATCTCTTCCCCTTTTCACGTTGCTGGCTCTGTCCTGTTTGAGGGAGTTCTCTAGCCCTCCTGATGACTCTGAATAAGCAATCTCGCTCTCTACCTCCTCACTTCCACTTGGGGCTGTCTATCGTATCCCATTTTCTTTTCTCTTGTAACCTTTTACTCAAATTGAATTATGTATTTGCTTTTTTGTGTGCTTGTTTAATAACTGTCCATCTGCAGTGTAATTCTTCATGCTCCCCCTGGGCACCACTACAGATCCATGTTTGGATTGCACCTCATTCCATTCCAAAAATTTTTGACATAGCTTATCGTAAGCACACATACACAATAAAGAAGTCAGAAATGGAAATAGGAAACCAATTCTATGAAGTGAAAGACAATAATTATACCTAAACTTATGTCAAGAATGGGGCTTATCGTAAGCACACATACACAATAAAGAAGTCAGAAATGGAAATAGGAAACCAATTCTACGAAGTGAAAGACAATAATTATACCTAAACTTATGTCAAGAATGGAACAATAATTATACCTAAACTTATGTCAAGAATGGGTGATGACATTTGGTTTAACTCTGAGCTTTCTAGAAGCCAATGTAAACAAAGGCCAGTGATGAATTATGCATTTCTTATCTGAACAAAAGAAATATATTGTTTATTTATGAGTTACACATCCTCTAAGAAGTGTTTATTGTGTGGATCCTTTTAAAAGTGACTTTAGACAACATGATAGACAACCAGAAACTCCTGTCCAGATGTTTTTTATATGGTCACTAATATATACCAACATATTGGTAAATCATTTCTCTATGCATAAGTATATTATATATAAATACACATATATTTCTGAGTTATAGCATAAAATCTATACACACACTCACATACATTTACATATCCATCCATACATATATACATACATGAAGTAACTAAGAGGATCTGTTCTCTCTCCAGCCTCTTTTATAAGGGCACTAATCCCATTCAGGAGGGCTTCATCCCCATGACCTAATTACTTCCTAAAGACCGTAACTCCTAATTTTATCACTTTTGGTGTAAGGATTTCAGTATATGCATTTTGAAGGGACACACACATCCAGACCATAGCATTCCCTTTCTTAAATAATTGTGTGTGATTCTTACAATAAATTGCTTCTTTTTCATTTGTGTTTCTTTCTTTGAAGCTAAATCTTCCTGTACTCTTCAGTAACTCTCCATTCAATCTTTTACAAGGTCAAAACTGTTACGGATATTAGTTCCATGTCATTCTGGAAACATTTTTCCCAAGCCCTCCATCACCCTGTACTAGGTGCTCCAGGCCTGCAGGATTTCCCTCCTCCTCTTTCACATGCTGGATCCCTTATGTCCTGAATCCTCTTCTTGATTCAATCCCTTGTTCTGAAGGAATACATCCTTCAATAGTTTACTGAGAAAGGGTGTGTGGGAGATTTAAAAATGATGAAATGACCTGGCTTGTTTGAAAATGTCTTT
Organism: Galeopterus variegatus; assembly: GCF_000696425.1. Taxonomy (NCBI): domain Eukaryota; kingdom Metazoa; phylum Chordata; class Mammalia; order Dermoptera; family Cynocephalidae; genus Galeopterus; species Galeopterus variegatus. The sequence continues at coordinate 483,407 of NW_007726301.1, read as the reverse complement.
ATTCTAATTTCACCCTGGATTGGTCGTTTCATGAGGTATAGATTTCTAAGTTGCACCGGTGCCTTCTAGCTTCCAGTCCTGCAGAGGAGAGGCTGGAGGCCATTCTCAGTTTGGATCCTTGTATATGACTTGATTCTGTTGTTTTATCTCTGGAAGCTTTTAGGATCTCCTTTTTAAGTCCACATTTCTGAAATTTCATGAAATTCAAAAAGACTTGGAGCAGGCCTTTTTCCCAATCACCATATTGAGTACTCAGTAGCCTTTTGCATCTAAAGACTCATGTTCTTTAATTCTGAAATTGTGATTTGATTAAAAAATGGGCAAAGAAGCTGAAAAGAAGACATACAAATGGCCATATGCTGATAGTACTGATCTGCTCACCATATCTTGGGCACAAGTGCTGACGGCTCTGTGCCCCATGAATATGTATAATCAATAAAAATAAAATTAAAACAAAAACAACAAAAAATCCACATGTATCAAAACACCCATAAAGATACTCCCATCTAAAAAAAAAGCAATAAAAAGTCTAACATTAAAAAAAAGAGAAAAAAATTCATGTCATGCTTATCAAAATAAGAAATTGCTATGGTTAATTGAGAGTGACATGTTAAAAAAAATCAAATAAAATGTAGTACATATAGCACTAAAACTAATTTGTTCTTCCTTTGATGGTTCATGCCATGAAGAGCCCCAATATAATGGTGTTTAAACATACATGTCATAATTGAATATCACAGGTGCATAAAATATAGGCAATTTGTCTAAGGTGTACTGATTCCATGATCTACTCTAAAAGACGGAAAAACAACATTACGACAAAAACCCAAGTCTCTAAGATATGTTTGTTTATTTGTTTTGTCTCTTTTTTACTCATGTCATGCTTATCAAAATAAGAAATTGCTATGGTTAATTGAGAGTGACATGTTAAAAAAATTCAAATAAAATGTAGTACATATAGCACTAAAACTAATTTGTTCTTCCTTTGATGGTTCATGCCATGAAGAGCCCCAATATAATGGTGTTTAAACATACATGTCATAATTGAATATCACAGGTGCATAAAATATAGGCAATTTGTCTAAGGTGTACTGATTCCATGATCTACTCTAAAAGACGGAAAAACAACATCACGACAAAAACCCAAGTCTCTAAGATATGTTTGTTTATTTGTTTTGTCTCTTTTTTACTGAAGTAAAGTATAGGAAATGAATCCAATCATCTGAACTTTTTTGGCTGTTTGGATTCTGGAAAGGCAGGTGTTATGGTAACTTAGGGAAAAGGAATCCAACAACGACTTGCAAAAGAAGACATCTATTGGCCTCTCTATCAGCTGGATCTTTGGGTATGGAATTTTTGCAGTTGGGTGAATCCCACTTTCTGTTTTCTGCATTCATCTGCCTTCTCAAGCAGAAATTATACCTCGGGTCAAATCTCTTCTCTTTGAAATGGACATGAAAGGGAAGGTGAAACTGTGAATTGTGCTTCAGAAAAATTATTTAGTGTGTTTGGAAACAAATACACAATCAAACCAAATGAATCTTGTTCTGGCAAAAAAAAAAAGTATTTACTCGATAAATTAAAGAAGTTTAACTAATGAATTTCTAGCTGAAGGAAGCAGTAGCCTGAAAAAGTGAAATATAAGGATAGTGATAGAGCATTTAACACAAGAATGATCCTGAGATACGGCTTGGAACCAGAATATATAAAAGAGAAGATACAAATGGTGGGAAAGTCATTGTCCCATGGGATCAGTCTCAACTGTCTAACTCATAACTTTCTTGGTTATGCCTTTCATCCCTTTACATCCCTGGGAGATAAATCATGGTTAACAAGACCAGCTGGACTTCTGTGACTAAGGGGTCAGCTTGCAGGAAACATTGTTGATATTGGACTATCATTTCCTACAGAGAGAAGAGTGGCTTATGTGGTGAATCTTCTTTCCTACATACATTTCCTAAAATGCTGCCTGTGCATGCATCTTGCAAAAAATTCCCATCAGAAATATTTAATGTGGCATTGTGGGTTATTCTGCAGCTTCTGGCCATGAACATTTGCATGTGATCATATCCTACTTATAAATGCCAAGGGTGAGCTGCTTGATGCAGAGGAAAAAGAACGAGTTCAGAATGGGTCAAGAATGACAAGATAATCTGGAATATACTGTCCTTCAATCTCATTAGCTAAACTTCCTGAAAGACTTTTTTGTGCTTTTATAAATGATGCTTATAAACTGACCACCATTGTTCAGGATGAAATGTTTTGTTTTCTTAATTAAAAACTTAGCTATGTAGCATCTCTCACAATTTCAGTACTCCTGAAACAGTGTCTGCTCTGAACTCTTTTGAATTCTCCATCCACTGTGTTTCCCATATCTGCTTTGTTCACATCACCATATATACAATTCAGCTGCCAGATGCTGGACTTGCCCGGGGTCCTGGGAACATATCCCCCGTGTTTTGATCTCTCTTTATTAACTGTTTGTACAATTTCCTTTCAAACTTGAGTTTAATGAACCTTTCTCCTTCCTGGCTCTATGATCTCCTTTCCTCCATCCCCCCACTGTTCTTGTCCTTTACCCAGACTGCTTATCTAGCTGGAATTTATTTGACTTCTCTTACCCTTCCTCTTGTCCTATGGGAAAGCTCAAGAATGGACTCCCTTAAACATTTATGAACTTAGTTTATGCATTCGAGTCCCTTTGGATAATTCAGGCTTGACCCCATCACATGTCTTTTAAACAGGACTTTCTTTGAGTTCTCTAGTATAAAGCATGTAACACACTCTTCAAATCATAGGGCTGGGAATTACGCTCAAGATGCAGAACAAAGAGTATACTGCACTCTCCACATTCACAGTCCACGAGGAAAATGAGTCAGGATATTCTAGGTGAAGGCTATATCCCAACTTCTGCAGTGAATTGATCTTGATAATAATCCACATCTTCATTACTATTCTCACCACTTCTCACCCTTCAATTCAGAGAATAGGAGGGGAGGAAAAAGGAAATTAAAGGAAAAGCAAGAGAAAACAGTTCATGGTGTTTCCTAATGAAACAGCGTGTGAGGTTTAATGAGTAACTTCTAAGACACCCTCTGCTTTTTACACTGCACATCTGATTTCGAGACATTTAGAAGTACACTATGTTTATTGGGTCACACATCTTGGTTTTCTTTAAAACTGCTGATACTTATTGTCCTGGAATATGTACTGCTTTTTGTGATGGATCACAGTTTATCTTGGCAGTGGTAGGAAGCTCTTTATTATGTACTCATTTTTTTAAAAAGTTCAGGCAATGAAAAATGAGTCTCTAATGCTTCTGACTATTTTAGGGGGTGGCATGGGGAGAGAAGGGGAGAGATTATAAAAAGCTAGCTAGCTGTAGATGTGCAGAGTGCAGAGGTGGAAAAGGGGAATAAAGTTTCCTATTTCATAGAGCAATTTTGGACAGAGATTGAATAGGGAATAAGAAAAAATACCCAAATGCAATTTTATAGCCAACTTCCCATGTCTTCGTGTCTGCAGAATAACTTAAGATCTTTTCAGTATACTTCCTTTACAGTTCAGTTTGCTGATGTTCCAAGAGAAATAGGAGGAAGGCTGGGAAAATTCCTTTTGATGGTTGGAATACACAAGGATTGTTATGCCTTTTAAAATTGCAGCCCATTTACACAATAGTGATATCCACTATGATATTTTTTTGATGCCCTTATCTGGGTAAACGAAGCATAAGACCACAGCAGAATTTCTGTTAAACCAAACGTGTACATGATGGTGCATCACAGTAAACATTTCTGTTCACAGTAGACCATCAGATGGGCATGCTCCTATGGTATGAACCCCCTGAGTTAGTCTACCTTCGCTGCCACTTCAGTGCCCCAAGAGACAGAGCAAGATGGCAGTGGGCAGAGAGAACAGAAAGTCAGTTGTCTGAGCCATCAGAAGTGAGTAGATGAGGACAAGCATGGAAGTTGGCCAAGTGCACCTCCTCTCCTACACGCTACTGCCACCTCTTGCTGCCCCATATTCTGGCACCCCATCTGCTCCCCTAATCAGGGCTTTAGTGCATTCAGGGTGCCTCCTGGCATTTTTTCCCAGAGGCACTTCAGAAAGACAGAATAGGGATAATAGAGGTAAAATATTATCACAGATTTATGCAAAAAAAGTCATAGTTTTTTGTAATTGAAACATGATTATACATATTGGCGGGGTACAGAGTTCAATATCAATACCTTTGTACAAAGTGTGATGATCAAATCAGGATAATTAGCATATTCATCATTACAAAATGTAATCATTCTTTGTGTCCACAAACCCATTTCTCACTACCTCTCCTCCCCCTCCCCCTTTTCCATCTCAGGTAACCACAGTTCTGTCCTCTCCTTCTGAAAGTTGAACATATTATTGTGACTGTTCTTTCTTTCTTTCCGCCTCCCTCCTCCTCCCTTTCTTTCTTTCTTACTTTCTTAGCTCCCACTTATGAGTGAGGACATGTGGTGTTTCTCTTTCTGTGCCTGGCTTATTTCACTTAACATAATTTTTCTTAACATAATTTGCTCATAATTCATCCTTGTTACAAATGGCAGAGTTTCATTCTTTTGTATGACTAAGTAGTATTCCATTGTGTACATATGCCATATTTTCCTTATCCATCATCTCTTGATGGACATTGAGATTGGTTCCATAACTTCACTATTGTAAATAGAGCTGCAATAAACATGGGAATGCAGGTGTCCTTTCAACATGATGATTCCATTCCTTTGTGTATATACCTAGAAGTGGGATTGCTAGATCATATGGCAGTTCTATCTGTAGTTGTTTGAGGAACCCTCCATACTGTTTTCCACAATGGCTTCACTAATTTACAGTCCCATCAACAGTGTAGAAGGGTTCCCCTTTCTCCACATCCTTGTCGACATTTGTTATTGTCTAGCTCTTTTACCTGTCTGTAATCCTGCTAACTGGGCCAATTGTGGAGTTAGGGTTGGGTCTGGAGCTCACAAACTCCTCAAGCCCATTGTCCAGACTGGGTCGCAAACCCTTCACATGGCAAGCTGGGTCCCCAGACCCCTCACATGCCAGGCTGGGTCACAAGACCCCTCACACACAGATCTATGAGCTAGGTGACCAGCAAACAGTTGCTTGGAAGCCATAGGTTGGAGAGAGCATGGCCACGTGGTGAATGCCCAAGGCAGTAGATGCCAGCCAAGTCACGAGGCCACGCATGTGCACTAACTCCACCCACACACAACTTATTTACAAAGAATGCACTGCACCACCCACAACCAGACCCAAGGCAAGGGGGCCTGATTAAATTATTCTATTTTCCCAACAGTTATTCTCTATCTTTTTGGTAATAGCCAGTCTAACTTTGTTGAGATGACATCTCAATGTGATATTGATTTGCATTTCCCTGATGATTAGTGATGTCAACATTTTTTTGTATACCTGTTGGCCATTTGTATGTCTTCCTTCAAAAAGTATCCGTTTAGCTCCTTTGTCCATTTTTCAATTGGATTATTTGGTTTTTTTTTTACTGTGTGATTGTTTGAGTTCCTTGTATATTCTGCATATTAATCCCTTGTAGGATGTATAGTTTGCAAATATATAAATAAATATACACACATATATATTTACTTCATAAGTGAGAAAGGTATTCTAAATTTAGTAATAAAACACACACAAAGAGAATAGGTTTTTTTTTGTTTGTTTTTTTTTTTCTGTCCTTTTTGAGACCGGCCGCACCGCGCTCAGCCAGTGAGGGCTGTGAGCGCACCGGTCATCCCTATATACGATCCGAAACCACAGTGGGAGCGCTGCCGTGAGACCGGCCGCACCGCGCTCAGCCAGTGAGGGCTGTGAGCGCACTGGTCATCCCTATATACGATCCGAAACCACAGTGGGAGCGCTGCCATGCTCCCAGCGCCACACCCTCCCGAGTGCGCCACGGGCTCGGCCCAAAGAGAACAGTTTTAACAGGTAAGTAAATTCTGTAGAGAAAATAGAATTCCAACAACCCTGTCAGTGAAAGAAGTCAGTCACAAGAGACTATATATTATATATTTCCGTTTATGTAAAATGTGCAGAATAGGTAAATCTACAGAGACAAGAAGTAGATTAGTAGTTAGCTAGGGCATGGGGAGGGGGTGGGAAGGGCAGGGGAAATGGGAAGTGACTGCTATTGGGTATGGGGTTTCTTTTTCAGGTGATGAAAATATTCCAAACTTAGACTGTGGTGATGGTTACACAACTCCGTGAATATAATAAAAATCATTGAATTGTAGACTTTAAATTGGTGAAATGTATGACATTTGAATTATATTGCCATAAAACTTTTTTAAAAAACATCCTCTTGGAGGTAGTTTCCCAGAGCTGCCCAACACAGATGGGTCAATAAAATCCAAATGAGAGAGCTGCAAACCTTAGAGTGAGTCGACTTTGCCTCATCACGTGGGTGATGATATTTAACTAATCTGTTTCCTCCTCTGCTTTCATCCCATGCATTTGGGGCTGTATTTCCCCATCTGTTCACTAACTTGGCTTTGAATGTCCACTGATCAATGACCTCACCTCAGGTCTGACACCTGAACACATTTTGCATTCTTGACCAGCACACTTCTGGACTCGGACGAGTTTCCACTGTTCTCTAATCCAAACCTCAGTGTCCTCCCAGGGACGGTAAGTTAGAACCAAGGTAGGGGCCCTAATGGACCTCAGGCACAGCTCCTCAAGCAAAAAAAACTTTGCAGGATCTTGTGTCAGTCATTTTATCAAAATGAAATGCTGTGAAATATAGGGGACTCACACAAGAGAGTACCTAAACCGTTTTCTAGCCATTAAACTGACTTGGACATTGTATGGTTTTCCATTTGGGCTGGACCACCCTGTCCTACTTCAGGACAGCATGCAGGGCACTCACAACAATGCTATCTGGCCCTGCAGCATCAGGGCTGCCTGTACCTGCCCATGGCATTCATGCAGGCCCTGGAAGCACTGCTTCAAATCGTGATCATTTAGTTAACGTCCATGTTTGGAATGACTTAGAAAATGGAAATGTCCTAAAAGCTTATCTGATCTCATGGAAAGACAGAAGTCAGGCACGGGGTTTCCTTAGGTTGCTCAGCTTTTCCCAGTTTTCTCCACCCACATTCAGAGCTCTATTTGCCTTCATATGCAGAATCTCTTCACCAAGTGGCGCCTGAAGGCACTGCTGAGTCACTGAGTTGTCTTGTGGTCTGACTCCCTGATGCTTTATGTTTTGATTTGAAAAAATTGCTTGAAAGCACTGATATCTTTTTCTCAGCACTGGCAAATGGCAACGTTTTCACATACTGAAAGCAACATTTTTAAGAGAGAAATGTAAGAATCAATTTGTCCATCACTCCATTATTCCGCCCAAACACTTAATAATTAAGGGACAGGTCAGAACACTTCAGTTAATTACCTAAAAGGCTTTTTTTAAAAAAGAGAGTTGAGTTTGAAGGGTTGACTAGCTGCCAACAGTCTAAGAAAAATTCTGTTATGCATTTAACTGGAAGTTGTCACAGTTTGACTGGCTGGTTTATTCTAAATGAAATTTAAATTTACTTATAGCAATTTTAGTTTCATGAAACTTTAACCTTAAAATAATTTAGTACAACTCCTTCACCTTATAGGAAACAAAAATAAGAGCCAGTAAAGAGAAGTGACTTGCCCCAGTTCCCATAACTAAATATATGGCAAAGCTGAGAAGAGAAAAACTCAAGTCTTCAGATTCCTGAAACAGAGCTTTCTTTTACTCCATGGTGTGTCAATAATTTATGATGATGTGAACTCTATGAAATTTATACATGATTTTAAAAAACTGGGGAGCAGGGAAGGAAGGGATTTAGGAAGGATGGGGAAGAATAAGAGGATCAAATAGCATCTTTATCCAAGCTCCCTGAAATGGCTGAAACAGAAAATATTGTGAAGAATGCCCCCTACCTCTTTGAATCAAAAACCATGGGCCGGCCCAGTGGCGCACTGGAGAGTGCACCACTTGGGAGCACAGCGGCGCTCCCGCCGAGGGTTCGGATCCCATGTGGAGACCGGTTCCCGCTCACTGGCTGAGCGCGGTGCAGGCGCAACACCGAGGGTTGCTATCCCGTCGCCGGTTAGTAAAAAAGACAAAAAGGAAAAAAAAAAACAAAAACCACAAAGCCCTGCTGGCAGCTAAGGAAGCTGGGGGACAGAAGGACCCCCACGGCCCCACACTCAATGCCTGGAATGTGAAGCCCAAAGCTTACTGTGTCAGGACACAGACAGGCCCCAAATGAATCATGACTCAGGCCAGCCTTAAACAGTTAAACAATAATCTCCTAGTCTCGCTTGAGTATTACTGTCCTATACCAAAATCATAATTGCAATTATATTCACTTATGTTTGATATGTAAATGTAAATTTATCCTCACAGGGTCATCTAACATAAAGGAAATAAAGAAAGAATTGCATGGAAGAAAAAAGGATGTTATATTTCATTAGGCCTATCTAGTGATTTTCCTTAGATTTAACCTAATTTCTCTTTCAGCCATATCAGAAAATCACCAACTTCCATCAGCAGAAATCGTCTAGAACTACTTTTTAGATGAGCTATTCTGACTTTGCTGATCTGTAATTCTACAGAGAACTTTTATAAGGGCAGAGGGCAATCGAGTGAGTCACAGAGACTCTAGGAGGAAAGCAGGGCTTTTAGTCTGAATAAGGAAAAGATACATTGTTCATTAGATTTGGGGCATGTCAATTATTGCTCTCCTCAGAAGTGTTTCTCAGAACTAAAAAAAAGCTGGGGAGCTGCACTTCGTAGTGGTACTACAGAGCCCAGGTTCCCAGATTACCAGATTGATGATATTTGGTAAGTTACTAAATTTTTGTATGAAATGAGACCAGCCATACTGACACCATAAGATTGTTGTGAGCATTCAATTAAGTAAATATATGATTATACCTAGCCCAGCACATGCATAGATTATATTCTCCATAACAAATGCTTCTCTTCCCTTGGCTAAGTGAATCAGAGGTCTGGCTGTACTATTGGAAAGAAAAGTTGTACCACAAATAGGCTCCACTGGAGCCATGTGGACTTTGGGAAGATTGGACCCAAACTGTAGTTTAGAACATTGGTGAGGGAGCCCACGTCTATTTAACACAAAGGCCAATCTTCTTAATGGTCTAGACTAGTGCTACTTAAAGTGTGGTCCCTTGACCTAACCATATCCGTATCATCCCAGACCTCCGACATCTGGATCTCTGGGGGTGAGGCTCAGGAATCTGTGATTCTACCAGCTCTCCAGGCGATTCTTGTGCATGCTCAATTTTGAGAAACACTGTTTAGAGAAAGTGCTTAGCAAACCCAAAAGGACAGGAAGACACAGACCAGGGAAACAGTAGGATTTTCAGGGGCTCACGTCAAGGAGATTTTAAGGGAAGGTGAAACAGACAACTGGTAGGAAGCTTCTGGGAATATTTAGGAATCATGTAACAATTACAAATTTTACAAATGCTTTTATTCATTTAACAAAAGTGAATCCACATGCCGCTTATTAATCTTTTAACTAGAATGAGCCACTGAGTTTATCACAAACTGGCTGGGTAGACTGATTCCCAAGACAAGAAGGGATCTGCAATAAAATCCTCAAATAAAAAGAGCCTGAGTGCTTATTTTCAGTGACAGCAAGTAAAGAGAGAGATAGGAAGATAGCATCTTACTCAGCCCAAATCCCTAGGGCTTTCAGAAGGGAAAGAAGAAAAAAAAAGAATAAGAACTAGACATGGAACTGAAATCCAGGGGTTGAGACATGACCCATCAGGCACATAACTGGCAGGAGGCCCAGCAGTGAGGCTCCTTCTTAGGAACTAAGCATCTGCCTGTTTTCACATCTCTCCAGCATGTTCAACTATCTGTTGGCAAGCAATTGCAACATCCACAAAGATCAAGGACACAGGACACATAGAAAATTCAGTTGTACATGTAAATATTTACGAAGCTACTTCCTGGGGGTTGACAGATCTGTTTCATTTTATTGGCGGACAAAGTCTATGATTTTAGTGAGCCACTATACTTTATTAGAAATATGTGGGGAAAGCATAATATGAAACAGTTGGGAAAACATATTATAGATGTTCAGTAGATCGATTTTATCACACCACTGCCTATGAAACTGGAGGAGTTTCAGTCCAGACTTCAATCTGTAGTGCCTGATTCTGAAGTGGTAAGTCCATGTGAGAGAATTTAACATTCTGATGATCCACCAGGCTCCTCTATTCAAAGTTAGGGCCACTTGGCCCCATATTCAGGTTGACCACATCCCCAGAATCTGGATCCAGTATAAACATTAATCAGAAGAAATCAGTTGAGTATCTCAAGTTAAACTTACCTTCTAGTTAACCTTATTCCTAGACCTATCCTGGCTTTTAGTTCCAGTTATATCCATTTGCCTTCACCTTGCTCTTGGGGCCAGTCTCCTCTGTGCGCACCCCTGAGCTAGACGCTGTGGTCCAAACACTTCCTTATGGCAGCACCCATCCACTTCCTCTAAGTCAAGATTCTAAACTTGCTTCCCAGGTGAATGGAAGAACATGTGCTCTGTCCTGGTTGTAAATTAAAAACTTGGTAGAAAGACTGACAAAGAAAACTGCGTAAATCCCCTAAAAAGCAGTGAAAAAGATACAAAGGAAAAGATAATTATTTAAAATGCAAGGGAAAAGATAAAACTGGTGGACCAGTTCTGAGAATCTAATATCTGAATAACAAGTTTCATGAAAAAGTGGACAAAGAAAATAGAGGGAAGAGAAAAAATTGAAGAGAATTTCATGGAACTGAGGAACACGGGTCTGAATGTCCAGGGAGCATGATAGATAGAAATTGAGCTACACCCGGGCACATCACTGAGAAATTCCAGAACCCAGCGTGGGGGTCAGGGGGGGTGTTTGGGGGGGAAGAGCAAACACAGTTCCAGAGAGAGGGGGACAAAATTCATATAGAGAGGTATCAGAAAGTAAAATAGCTTCAAAAGACACAAAAGCAACTGAACACTAGAAAGTAATAGAGTAATACCTTCAAAATTCTGAAGGAAAATTATTGCCAAACCTGCATTTCTATAAGCAGCCAGGGTCTTTAGGTTAAAATAGTGATAAGTACAATTATAAATAAGTAAATTTAAAATAAGACAACAACTCCAGGAAATATAGAAAGTTGTTCAGGGAAGGGAAAAAAATAGTACATGCTCATATTTCATCTATGAATAAAGTACAGAGATAATAACATAAACTTGTCTACTGATCTAACCAAAATTACAATATAATTATATTAAGAAGTCAGAGGACTGAAAAGAAGGATGTTAAGTGTGTATGTGTGTGTACTGTGCCAAAAGAGGAGGAAAGAGGGCTAAAATCTTCATCTTCAAATGTGGGAAGTCAGTAGATAATGTCTAAAGCTGGAGGGAAAAGTTCAGGGAATAGACATAGTGGAATATTATTCAGAAATATGAAGGAAATTGCAAAACCAAAAATCAGCTGGGAATTGTAAGTATTTGCATCTGGAGAAAGTGGGAGGTGGTATGAAGTGACAGGAAATACTGTTTTTAATTACTAATTATTAAGGCTTTTTGATTCTTAAATTTATGGACAAATATAATGTTGATTGAAATAAACAGGAGACTGAGGCCCAGCCCAGCTAAGAAATGTGACAGGAGACTGGTTAAACCATAATGTCTGAAGTTAGATCACCTTAATTTGGATCCCAGTTTGCCCCTACTTATGTGACCTTGAACATTTAACCCTTATAATTCTCAGTTCTCTCAGCTTCAAATGGGGGCTATAAAAATATTTAGATCAGAGTTTTGCCATGAAGTTTAAATGGTAAAACAACTAGGAAGTGATTGGCAGTGCCTGGCACATTGTAAGCACTTTTCCTCTCATTCAACAAATATTTAGAGTGCCTACTGTGTATCAGGCACAATTGTAGACATTTGGGATATATCATTGAATATAAAATAGCTCTGCCCTCATGGAACTTACTAGAATTAATGAAGAGAGACAGGCAAGAAACAATAAATATAATACGAAGTAAATAATATATAGTACCTTAAAAAGTGACAAGTAACACATGTTAAGGTATAAAAAAGAGCAGGAGAAAGGGCATCAGATTGCTGGGGTGGGGAAGGGGGAGCCCTTGCAATACTATTTGAAGTTTAGCAAGAGCATACTATGTGGGAAGAATAATAGAACTATGAGTATTAGGATGAAGAGGAAAACCTACCACCAATATTATCCTGAGTGGGGAAAAGCTGAAAAACTTTCCCTTAAGAACAGGATCAAGACAAGGATGCCCACTCTCACCACTCCTACTTAACATAGTATTGGAAGTACTAGCCAGAGAAATCAGGCAAGAGAAGTAAATAAATGGCATTCAGATTGGAAAAGACAAAATCAAACTGTCCCTATTTGCAGATTACATAATCCTATATGTAGAAAAACCTAAAGACTCTACCAAAAAACCCTTACAGCCAGTAAATAATTTCAAAGCTGAAGGATACAAAATCAACACACAAAAATCAGTAGTGTTTTATACTCCAGCAACGAACTAGCAGAAAAAGAAATCAAGAAAGAGAACCCGTTTACAACAGTCACCAAAAAAATTAAAACACCTAGGAATCAAGTTAACCACATAGGTGAAAGATCTCTACAACAAGAACTACAAATCACTGCTGAAAAGATATTAAAGAAGACACAAAAAGCTTGAAAGAGAATTAACGTCATGAAAATGTCCATACTATCCAAAGTGATCTACAGAGTCAATGCAATCCTCATCAAAATACTGATGACGTTCTACACAGAAATAGAAAAACAATCCTAGCATGCCTATGAAACAGCAAAAGACCCCAAATAGCCAAAGCAATCTTGAGCGGAAAAAAAAAAAAAAAAGCCAGAGGCAAAACACTACCTGATTTCAAATTGTACTACAAAGCAATAGTAACTAAAACATCATGGTACTAGCATAAAAATGGACACTTGGACCAATGGAACAGAATAGAGAAACCAGAAATCAGACCACATATTTACAGCCATCTGAACTTTGACAAAGTCACCAAGAACATACATTGGGGAAAAGACAGCCTCTTCAATAAATGGTGCTGGGAAAACTGAATATCCATATGTAGAAGAATGAAACTAGACCTGTACCTCCTGCCATGTACCAAAATCAACTCAAAATGGATTAAAGACTTAAATATGAGACCTGAAACTATAAAACTCCTAAATGAAAACACAGGGGGAATACTTCATAAAGTAGGACTGGGAAAAGACTTTATAAACATGACCCCAAAAGCACAGACAACAAAAGAAAACATAAACACATGGGATTATATCAAACTAAAAAGCTTCTGTACAGGCAAAAGAAACAATTAACAGAGTGAAAAGAACCTAAAGAATGGGAGAAAATATTTGCAAATGATGCATCTAACAAGAGATTAACATTCAGAATATACAAGGAACTCAAACAACTTAACAGTAAAAAAACAAATAACTTGATTTAAAAATGGGCAAAGGAGATAAATAGGCCTTTCTCAAAGGAAAATATACAAATGGTCAACAGACACATGAAAAACGGCTCAGTGTCACTAAACCTCAGGGAAATGCGAAATCAAAAACACACTGAGATATCATCTCACCCCATTTAGACTGGCCATTATCAAAAAGACAGAAAATAAGAAATGCTGGTGATGATACAGAGATGCAGCAGGGTATCTACACTGTTGGGGGACTGTAAATTAGTGTAGCCATTATGGAAAACAGCATAGAATTTCCTCAAACAAGTACAGATAGAACTGCCATACAATCCAGCAATTCCACTGCTGGGTATATACCCAAAGGAATGGAAATCATCATGTTGAAGGGATACCTGCACTCCCATGTTCATCACAGCTCTGTTTACAATAGCCAAGAGTTGAACCAAACTAAACGTCCATTAACGGATGACTGGATAACAGAAATGTGGTGTATATACACACAATGGAATACTACTCTGCCATCAAAACAAATGAGATCTGCCATTAGCAGCAACAGGGATAAACTCAGAGAAAATTATGTTAAGTGAAATAAGCCAGGCACAGAAAGAGAAATACTGCATGTCCTCACTAATAAATGGGAGCTAAAAAAAATTAAAAAGTAAATAAAAAAAGAATGAGGAAAGATACAACAATCACAATGATCTGTTGAACTTTCAAAAGGAGAGAACAGAACTGACGCCACCAGAGGTGGGAAACAGGGAGTTGGAGGGTGCTTAGTGAGAAATTGGTAAAGAACCACAAGAAATGATTACATTGTATAATGTTGAATATAGTAATTATCCTGATTTGAGCATCACATATTATACACAGGTATTGTTATTCAACACTGTACCCCACAGATATGTACAATCAGTTATGTTCCAATAAAAAATAAAATAAAATAAAATTATAAGAGCTAATTCAAAAATATGAAATAAAATAAAATAAAATGTCATTACCAAAATGGGAAAGAAAAATAAGACTGTTTTCCAGCTGCATATTCATCTGTGTATTTCTTTAGATGTTGACTTTGAAATGCTAAAACACTTCCACATGGAAAACAATCCATCATTTTATTGTTTATGCATCTGAGTACACAAACATATGCTTGTGAATGTCTAGGGAACCTGGTTTATAATGCCAAGCTATTCAACCATCATGCTCTGAAGCCTTTTATTAAGTTTATAGTACTTTACAAAAACATCTCTCTTGTACATGAATGAATTATGATAATTTTAATTGAATCACTCATCTAAGGAAGTTGTATACAAATAATCTGTATGCTCCTATATATGTACAGAATATCTTTTAAATTTGTACTCAACCATTTTTATAGAAAAAAGAAATTGAAGAACACTAAGCTCTATTTATATATCTGCAAATAATCTTCCAAATTCTCACTTTAAATACTTAAGTACATTTTTATGTAATCATATTGTGCAAGTGTTCTGTTTTCTATTCTGCCTTTTCTTCATCTTATTTAATATTTCTTTGTACCTAAATAGGCCCCATACTTGCCTCGTTTGTTTCATGAAATAGTTTTGTGGTGGTCTTACATTATGCTATTGCTATTTGCCTTTTTTTTTTTTTTTGCACTTGAAGTTGTAGCCTATTTTCTACTATTTTAAGCTAAGTTATTTTAATATCTTCATTTCACAGTTTTTCTCTTTAGAGACACCTTTGTAGAGCACTAGCTTCAACTAAATTTTAGCTTCTTCTAAACTCTTTGTTTAACCAAATTTTAATTGAGAGCTTAATTAAAACATACACACACACACACACAGGACCCCTTAGAACCTGGTCAGAACTGCCTGGGTAGAGCTCAGGATTGGAATCACCACATCAAAATGGAGGAACGGTGTTAAACCTTTTTTGTTCCCCAGCCTACTCCCCAAAAGGACGATAGCACCTTACAATGCTGGCAGCTCTGTATAATTGTGCCTTCATCAAAGCCCACTGCCATTGTGTTTTACTGTAATTGTTGAGTTATGGCATTTAAATAGGTACAAAATGATACCTAAGTGCAGTTTTGTAATTCAAAACCCTCAATTTTGAGCAAAGCCATGCATTTTGTCATGAGCTGATTTGTTCCCTCTCTTTTCCTGGAAGTCATACTGTCTTCTCGTCTTGATATTGAGTTGGTTCTTAGTATTGATATGACAGATTTATGTAAGTTTATGTAACATATCTATAACTTCTGCACTGTATTTTTCTTATACATAGCATATATATTTTTGTAACAAATTTTGTCCATAATAATGTTATTTGTGCTGTTTTCTTCAAAATGTTACTATTATTACTTCTTATATAGAACCTTTTTAACTTTATGTATTTAAAGTCCCTTATCTAAGGCCCAGACCCAGGGATGCAGGCAGAGTCTGGGAAAGCTGATCACAGCCAACAGGGTTGCCCCTGGGGCTGTTTTCACACAGGATCCCTGGGTAATGCTGAGGAGACGAGATGGACATCCCCACACATAGCCCATGACAGAAATCTTTCTCCAAGTGACATGGTCTGAGCCAGAGAAGCCAGCCAATCAGGAGGCAAGACCAGAAGGACTGGGGTTGACCAGAGGCCAGAGAGGTATTGAGGACTCCGACATGGATCAAATTGAGGGCACCCCAGGTCGGTTTGAGATGAACTGAACCGTCACTAGTTCTTTCCTCTGTGTGAGCTATTGTGTGGTTTGTTAGAAAGAAAATGTTTGGAATAGGTCCAAACAAAGGCAGAACCATATCAAAACCTGCCCCCTTATACGATAATATCCTTGATTTCTTTAATAGTTGGGAACTTATTTTTCAATTATAAATTTTTGATCTTGCTCCAAAACATAGTAGAAAGCAGTAGAAAGAGTTTACAAAGGATACACACAATATAATAATGTCAAAATACAATTACGAAATTAGGCCAAGGAAAAACATAAACACAAGTAGAATGTCAAGATCAGGTGAAAAGAAGACAGACATATATTCTTAAAGGGAGTTAGGATAAGCATCTGGTGTCCCTCCCAGTTTTTAGTGCTTTTGTCTTTGATAAACCTGAAATTTCTTATTGCTATATGTGTGCTATGTTGTCACTAATTCAACTTTTCTTTGTACCAATTCCCAGTTGTCCCTGCAAAATTTAGTTTGTCCCTGTATGACCCTGCCATTCTCGATAGTGTTTCTGATCTATCATCTTCCGTTCTCTTAAAATGGTTTGTAAATACTTTGGAAATCTCAATGTAATTATGTTTTCTCTCTTTAATCCAATGTCATACAGTTTTTTTTTTTATAATACACGTTGTTTTTTAGGACAGTTTTAGATTTACAAAAAAAAAATGTGACTATTGTACAGAGTTCCCATATTCTCCATACCCAGTTTCTCCTATTCTTAAAATATTACATTAGTATGGTACACTTGTTACAATTAACGAACCTATATTAATCCATTATTATGAACCCAAATCCATACCTCATTCAGATTTTCTTAGTTTTTACCTGATTTCCTTTTTCTGCTCCAGGATCTCATCTAGGACACTACATTACATTCAGTCATCACGTCTCCTTAGGCTCCTCTTGACTGTGACAGTTTCTCAGACTTATCTTGTTTCCGATGACATTGACACTTTTGAGAAGTATCGGTCAGGTATTCTGTAGAATGTTCTTATTTGGAGGTCGGGCCTGTGAGGAGGGGATGAAGGTGGAATGAGGACATAAGGGCAGGGCTCTGATCCCTTAGTGCTGGTGCCCTTATAAAAAGAGGAATAGGCCCCGGAGCGCTCTCTCCACCACGTGAGGACACAGTGAGAAGGCCATCTGTGAGCAAGAAGGAGGGCCCCCACCTGAACCCAACCATACTGGAGAATGTCATTTTCATCACATTTACAGGGTACATACTACCGACATGACTGAACAATCCTGATGTTGACCTTGATCACCTGGATGAGGCAGTGTTTGTCAGGTTTCCCCACAGTAGAGTTATCTGCCCCCACCCATACTGTACTTTTGGGGAGGAAGTCATATGCACAACCCACACTTACAGAGGGGGAGTTGTGCTCCTCCTCTTCCAGAGCAGAGTATCTACATAAATTATTTGGAATTCTTCTGCACGGCAGATTTACCTCTCTCCCCCACTTAGGTACTTATTCAATTATTTAGTCATATCAGCATGAACTCATGGACATCTGTCTCATAATTTGGGTTACTCCGAATTCTCCTAGAGTCCCTTGTTTGCTTCACCTGTTGTCTCGGAGCTTCCGTCAGAAGTCCTGCTCAGGTAGTCTGTGTCTTACCTCTTATTCAGCAGTAATGCACTAGTATTACTATTCTGGAGCCCTACTGCTGTGGTAGCAAAGTGTAGGGGAGCAGTGATCTGCAATCATATGATTAAATCACAGTCTTTTAGTGGGCCTCTGTCCCTAAGCTATGACATTCAAAAGTGTTTCTTCGCTTTTTCCCTGCCTTACCTGAGGATGGCTACAGGGGGCTGGGATAGGAGAAATACCCTTCCTTCTGGTAGGAAAAGGTTTTCTCCCCCGGGACATAGACCATGTTATGGAGAATGCTCTGGGACTTTTCATAATGTTTATGCTTACTCTCCCCCTGCCAGAGCCAGGAGGGGATTGTCTTGGCTCTTCAAAGTTAAAACCTGGTAGGGATCCCCAAGATAAAACACATGTGGCCATAGGAGTTTCTCACTCTCAAGCCAGTCCACACTCATCCTCCAGCAATTTTTTAAAAAATTATTATTTCAGCTTACGTCTCCAGTGGCTTCTGCTCCAGGTAAGCAATCTCAGCTGTGACTCTCTGGATTCACCTGTCTCCTAGGTCTGGGCATGGTGGTTTATCCTGTGACCTCAGTTCTCTCAAGGGTCAAAGAAAAGTCATTGATTTTTAGTTTGTTCAGCTTTTTGCTGTTGTAAGATTGGGAGTGATGACTTCAAAGCTCTTTGTGTGTAGGAGCTGAAAATGACATGAAGTTTTAAGAATTACCACTTTACAAAGTACATTGAAAATTGTATGTAGCGGGCCGGCCCGGTGGCACACTGGATAGTGCGCTGCTTGGGAAGCGTGGTGGCGCTCCCGCCCGAGGGTTCGGATCCCACATACAGACCGGTTCCCGCTCACTGGCTGAGCGAGGCGCGGGAGCAACGCCGAGGTTTGCAATCCCGTTGCCGGTCCCCGGTCCGGTACAGGGGCAACACTGAGGGTTGCGATCCGTTGCCGGACACGGAAAAAAGACAAAAGACAAAAAAAAAAAAGAAAATTGTATGTAGCAAATCAAGCATGGCTGTCTTCTTTTAAATATTCTTTTTCAACTTTGCTCATAAATTATTCCACCTTAATGTTAATTACCATTAAATTTTTTTTATATTAACCATAAAAATTTTGGTATCTTCACAATTTTTATCTTCCCCAATAAGGAGACTGTATTGGTCATAGTTCTCTAGAGCGACAGAACAAACGATAGATAGATAGATAGATAGATAGATAGATAGATAGATAGATAGATAAAGGGATTTATTTGAGAAATTGGTTCACAGAATTAGGGAGACTGAGCAGTCCTATGACAGGCCATCTGCAGATTAGAGACCTTGGGATGCTGGTAGCCTGGCTCAGTCCAAGTCTGAATGCCTCACAACCAGAAATCCAATGGTATAATTCTCAGTCCAAGGCCCGAAGGCCTGAGAACCTGGGGGACCACTGATGTATGTCCTGGAGTCCAAAGGCCAAAGAGCCTGGAGTTCTGATGTCCAAGGTCAGGAGAAGAATGTCTCAACTCTAGAAGAGAGAAAGAAAAAATTTATGGGTCCCCAGCCAATTGGATGGTGCTACCCACATTGAGGACAGAACCTCCTCACCTCCTCATTCAGTCCACCAACACACACACTCAGCTCCTCTGGAAACACCCTCACAGACACACACACACAAATAAGGCTTTACCAACTCTCTGGGTATTATTCCCTAATCCCGACAAGATGACTCCTAAAGTTGCCAACCACAGAGACCAAAATGCTTTTCTTTACGTATTTCTTTATCAAAGAAGCTCCCATCTTTCAGTAGGCTAGGCCCTCAAAGGGCTGTAGAGCTGATTCAGAGTCAGATCCTTACTATTTTTCTTCAGAGAAGAGAGTAAAGAAAAATAAAAATATTGCTTGTAATTACCAAGGAGTTTTAGTTAGATAAGATCCAAAATTTTTAATTTATGACAGGAAGCCCAGAATCAAAAATTGAAATTGCTGAAAACTCAACTTAAAGGAAAGGAAGGTCTGAAGTCATATATGAGTGGGTTTGGGGAGGTAGGACTACAGGACACTTGAGCTTTAAATCACCAATATAGACTACATTTTTCTCATCAGGGCTTATAGTTTTCTTTGAATAAATCTCTTAGGTCCCAAGATTAATATCCACATACTTAATATTTTTATCTTTATACATGAAAATAAGTAATAGCTAAATAGTAATTTATGTGCAATACTTTTGGGGCCTTATTTTATAAAGATTGAGCATTCCTAATCCAAAAATCCAAAATCCAAAACTTTTTGAGCATTGATATGACTCTCAAAAGAAATGCTTATTGGAGCAGTCCAGATTTCAGATTTTTTGATTAGGGATGCTTAACTGTTATGTATTCTGCAAATATTCCAAAATCAGAAGGAAAAAAAAAAAAGATCTAAAACCTGAAACACTTCTGGTCCCCAGCATTTTGGATAAGGGATATTTAAGCTGTATTCTGAAAATCTGTTAAATTCATTTCTTAATTCTAATAGTGTTGATTATTTACATAATTTCTTTGACTTCTCTAATTTATACATGTGTGTTTTTATAAGAATATTGTCCGTAAAATATTCTCATCCTTATTTTTATCTCTGGCAGTGTTTTCATCCTCAAATAGCAATTGCAGGCACTTCAAGTGTTATGTTAAATAGCAGTGGTGATTGGGCATATCTTCACTTTCCTTCAGGTTTAAGGAAGCAATTTTAGTGTTTCTGAAGTGACTGTAATGTTTCTCCAACATTTCTCTATATGCATACTATTAGAAACCATCTTGTACACTTTAGTGATTTAATCAAGAAAAGACAGCAAACTTTATCAAATACTCTCCTGGAATCACTTGAGCTCCCTTTGTGGGCTTTTGTTTTCTGTCTTGTTAATCTGATAAGTGGTATTTTTGTGACATAGAAGCATCGTTTTGCTATAGTTCCCCTACTTTGTTAGAACACATTATTTATCTGTTGTATAACTTTTATTTTACCTTTAATTTTGCCTATAAGTGTTCTTTTTTCTTATTTTTATAATTTGATAGTATTCTTATATTTTAATTCAAGACTATATTGAGTCTATTAAATGAATCAGATAACATATTTTATAAAAGAGTATCTTCCAAAGAACATATTTTGGGTAATTTTGGAAATTTGGAATTTTGCAGTTATATAAACATTAAGAATTGTCAATTTTTTAATTGCATAGTAGCTTTTTCTATTCTTAATAGTCAATTTATGTTCCTTAATTCTTATGTTTATTTTTATCAATTTCATAAATAATCATTTAACTTGGTCACCAAATTTATTAATATGCCTGGGAGTAAAAGTACAGAAATTATTTAAACATGTTCATGTTACCAATGATCTTTTGCACTCCTAATTTACTAACATTTACTCTTTCCTTATCAATTAGGGCAAGTTTTTAAATAAATCATGTCAACAGTTTACTCAATTTATTCATTATTTTGAAGAACAAGCTTTGATCTTGAGTGTGGTTTTATTTATTTTATTTTTCTCCTCTTAGTTTTATTTCAGCATCTTCTTTTTCAATTACATGAAATTTTTATAGAGGATCTTATTTTAAGGATAGTTTATGCCATTTTTATACGAAGAAAGACAAATAACATCTAATATGCTTTAAGTAAAGCCTGGCCTTTATTCCTGTTAAGAGCCCACAAGTCCATCATGTTACACAAAAATGAATTTACCCAGGGCAGAGCCAAGATATCCCACAAATCAATAAATAATTACCAGACTGGATGGATATTCTATCATTGACCTATTTATCTTTCTGATTCTAGAACAAAAAAGAAAAAGCTCTTAAATATACAGGTATACACCAAAGGACATGTAAAAGATTTAAAAAGGAATGGTTGCACTGGGTATCTGCCTTTCACATATGCTTTCAAAAGGTTTTCAGTAAGAACCAATAACTAGATTGGCATGCAGTACTGACTCCTATCAGTCTACATGACACCACAGGGCAAGAACCGCCCTCGGATCACTTCCAGGTATGACTCATCTCACTCACTCTCAGCCAACCCTGTCTACTTTAAAGAAAGTCTTTTCTTCCAGGTGCTTTCAAATTCTAATGAGATCTCCCGATGTCTATTGCAAAATACCTGTGGCCCTTCACACACTTTCATCATTGGCTTGTAAACAACTCTTTTATCTTCAAACAGCCTCGATGTGTTTCAAAGTTTATTTCTAATAAAAAGGTTTTGTTTGTACAATTCTAGAGGTTTTTGTATTTATGTCTAAAACCCAATGAACATTGGCTTTGAGGAATTTATTTTTGTACTTGAAGACATCTTCACTTCCCATTTTTGTTGATTATAGACTTGACATGTCCTGTCAAAAATAACAAGTTGTCTGGGCCGGCCCGGTGGCGCACTGGAGAGTGCGCCGCTTGGGAGCGCGGCGGTGCTCCCGCTGAGGGTTCAGATCCCATGTGGAGACCGGTTCCCGCTCACTGGCTGAGCGCGGTGCGGGCGCAACACCGAGGGTTGCAATCCCATTGCCGGTCCCCGGTACAGGCGCGACACCGAGGGTTGCGATCCCGTTACCAGTCAGTAAAAAAGGACAAAAAGGAAAAAAAAAATAACAAGTTGTCAGCCTGACTCATATTTGTTCTTAAGACATGAGGACAATCCCAGCATGGTCTGTGAAGCTTCTCGACTCCACCATTGTGCTGTTAAAGATCTGAGGTAGAATAAACAATCAAAACTCACATGATGTAATATTTCAGACATGATGGCATGCTCAGTAGTTCCCATTTTTCATCCTCCTTTGCTTCATTGCTGTAAGGTAGGGTAGGTTTTATGTTGCTGGTTTCTTTTTTAAGTAAACCTGGGCATTAAGCCACTGCCACACAACTTGGAAAAAACATGAAGTATTGCTTTACAATAAACGTTAGACTGCAAAATATCTAACTCCATACTAAGCTAGAAGATCCTTAAAGTCAGAATTCAAGTCCTGTTCATCTTTGAATTCCCCTCACTTAGGACTGTCATGGTATGTGGCTCTCCACCCCTCTCAACAAGGAGGGCCTCCATACAAAAAAAGCATCTCTTCCTCATGTAAAAGTTTTTAGGTTAGTGTGGTATTTATTTCTCAGTGATAACAACTGCAACAAAAATAAAGTCATCCTTTATAAAATACTCCAAACTTTTGAACATAAAACAATACAAAATTCAAAACTTTAATCATAATAATTAAGGACACCAACCAATTACAATATAGCAATTGGTTATAAAATAATTACAGATCATGCTTCCTTGAAAAATAAGTTTATTACAGTAATTTCAATATTTATTTGTAACTGTGTCTCATTCTACAAAATGGCCACTGGGTTAAACTATATTTCTTGTGATATTGTAGAACTTAAGCCATGTTTAATAAATTTTCAGGGCCGGCCCGGTGGCGCACTCGGTTGAGTGCAGCGCTTGGGAGTGCGGCAGCGCTCCCGCCAAGGGTTCGGATCCCATATAGAGACCGGTCTGCT